>NC_081410.1:634548431-634851101 GCF_030272615.1 Cryptomeria japonica | reverse complement strand
TTGACAAAATCGGCCAATTTTCTCGATTTAAGCAATTAAATACAATCATAACAATCTCCTAAAATTTTGGGAGAAAAGTCGACCATGTTGAAAGTGCACCTCGTCTGCCCAACATTTTTGAAAATTTTCAGGGATGAAAGCTACGATGATTTTAAAGCTAACCCCAAAAAACTGATTGATTTTATGAACTTTAGATAGGCAAAATTAAGGTTTGAATGTCAAAATGGGACCCTATTAAGGTTTTGAAAAATATAAGAAACATAATTAAAATTTTGAAAAGGGTCAAACGTAATGGATAGGGCCACCTTGAATAATATTTAGAAAACTGAAATTGATTGAAATTGATTAAAGTTTGCACAAAATCCAAGTGAATTTGAAAATTAGGGTTTTAAGACCTAACCATTGAATTTTAAAATTTTGAATTTTGGCAAAGGGAGGGAAATTGAAAATTTGAATTTTAGGCAAGAGTGTAGGATTTTGCCAAGATCAAGGGCACAATGAAAAGCATAAAAGAGACAATAGAATGACAAGAACAAACTGTATTCTCATCAATATACAAATGATCAACTGGATTAACCAATACAATGAATAGAGGCATGCTTATATAGGCAAGGCCATATGGATGTATGAGCACACAAATATGACATGTGGCTCAATGAGAAACAAGGGTAGGTAAGAAATACTAAGGGTAGGTAGGAGAAATAATATAATATTCCACAAGAGGTGGATGACCCACCGAATGTGGAGTGTAACAACAAAATAAGACCACAAAAGGTGGAATTTCTCCTACAAGCTCTATCCCTAAGTGCACACTTCCCTAAGTGTCTCAAATCCAAACTACGAAGAGATGCATTATCCTAAGTTAACTTAAGTAAGTGTAATAATATCCAAAATGAATATTTATTTACACCGACACCCCCCCTTAAGTGCAACTTAGGGGAATGAAGACTCAAGTCAACAATGCAAGATGGGTCCCGGCTACCGGGCCATGATAGGTACCCATGTACAATATGCAAATGCAATCTCTCACAAATGGAGAAAGGGAGAAAACCCAGTGGGAAAAAATTCCCCCCCAAAAGAGAGATGAATGTACAAAAGACTCTCAAAGAAGAAGGACAAAACCTCAAAGAAGAAAAAGTCCCCCCCATAAGAGAGGAAGGAGAAGTTAGCTGACCCCCCCTAATGACACATCCCGCACCCCCAAGAGAGCTCGCAACTGCTGGAACTTACTCTCAGTGAAAGGTTTGGTGAATATGTCAGCAACCTGCTCTGTTGTAGGACAATACTATAAATCAATGACCTACTCCTGGATGAGCTCTCAGATATAGTGCATATGAATCTTGATGTGTTTGGTCCGCTGGTGCTGGACCGGGTTCTTCGCGATCGCAATAGAACTCTGATTGTCGCAATGTAGAACTGTCGGCCGTGGAGTGGTGAAACCAAACTCTGTGAGAATCTACTGGAGCCAAATGGTCTCAGTCGCTACGTTAACAACACCTCGATACTCAGCCTCAGTCGAAGAGAGAGCAATAGCATCTTGCTTCTTGCTCTGCCAACAAATGGGGCCCGAACCAAGGTGAAAGCTGTAACCAGAAGTAGACTTACGATCAACTAGATCGCTAGCCCAATCGGAGTCTGTGTAACCAACCAAGCAAAGTCCTGTGCATGCTTCATAGTGAATCCCATAGTGATGTGTACCTTGGATGTAATGAAGTATGCATTTGGCGGTTTTCCAATGAAGCTCATGTGGATCCTGCATGAAGCGGGAAACCATGCCAACTGCAAATGAAATATCAGAGTGTGTATGAGTCAAGTAGATGAGACTGCCCACAAGCTGATGATACAAAGTGGCATCAACTGGTGGAGAAGAACAATGAGCCTCAAGCTTGACTCCTGAAAGAAAGGGAGTCAGGGCAGGCTTACAATCACCCATATGAAAGCGAGCAAGTAGATCAAGAGCATACTTGGGCTGCGATAGTGTAATCCCAGAAGGTGACTGTGAAATCTCTATCCCGAGAAAGTAGTGCAAAAGACCCAAGTTAGTCATAGCAAATCTGTCATGCAAAGCAGATTTGATCCTGCTAATGATGGATGAAGTACTCCCTGTAATGATCAAGTCATCAACATAGAGCACAAGTATCAAGTGAGAGTCATCCTATCGCAAAATGTAAACATTTGGATCGGAATGACACTTGGTGAACCCTGCGGAGAGAAGAAAGGAATCCATCTTGGCATACCAAGCCCTGGGGGCCTGCTTAAGGCCATAGAGAGATTTCCTTAGTCTACAAACCAAGGAAGTATCCTGGATGAAACCCTATGGCTGCTCCATATAAATCTCCTCATCAAGATCACCATGAAGAAAAGCACTCTTCACATCCATCTGATGTACAGCCCAACCATGAGCTACAGCAATAGCAAGTGTCAAGCGAATGGAATTCATCTTGGCTACGGGGGCAAAGGTCTCAGTATAGTCAACACCTGCAACCTGCGAGAAACCCTTTGCAACAAGCCGAGCCTTATACTTATCCACACTACCATCTGCTGCAAACTTGGTCCGATAGATCCACTTACATCAAACCATCTTTCTCCCCTTAGGGAGATGGACTAGATCCCATGTGTTATTCCTCATCAAGGAACTATACTCTTCCTCCATTGCTTGGTCCCACTCAGGAACCCCTGATGCTTCCCTAAATGTCTATGGATCGAAAGCAGTAGCAATGAATGCATGTGGAAGATCCTGATGTTGTGATCGAGTTATTTGTGTATCTGAAGGATCCCCAACAAGAGAACCTGCAGACTCAAGTGTCTGTTGAGCCCAACGAGGCCTAGGTGGAGGTGGAGAATGAGGCTCCTCAACTGCAAGTGGACCCTGCGGAGGTGTAACCCTGCGAGTTGGAGTTGAGGGAGTCTCATCATCTGAATCACTAACATCACTATCCACAATGGAGGAAGGTGGAGGAGGTAGAGAGGCTAAGCTAGGAGAGCTTTCCTCAAAGTGAACACTCCTCTCAATGAATACCTCATGTGTCTCTGGATCCATCAATCTGTATGCCTTAACACCTTCAGGATATCCAACAAATATGCAAGGTTGACTCTGAGGTTCCAATGCCTTGCATTTCTATGGAGGTATGCGAGCCCATGCTAGACACCCAAAGACTCTAAAATGTCTCACAATCGGTTTCCTACCAGCCCAAGCTTCAAAAGGAGTAATACCTTGCAAAGCTTTGTGAGGAACCCGATTTTGGATGTGTGTGGCACAACTGATAGCCTCTACCCAAAAGGCGGGATCAAGAGAACGTGCATGTATCATACAGCTAGCCATTTCTTTAAGAGTTCTATTCTTGCGTTCTGCAACCCCGTTCTGCTATGGAGTGTATGCTACAGAATGTTGAAGATCAATCCCCTCAAATGTACAAAAATCCTTAAGTCTTTTGTTCACATATTCCCTTCCATTATTTGTGCAAAGAATCTTGACCACTTTCCCTGATTGCTTCTCCACACGAGTCTTGAAGTCCTGAAATCTGTCAAATACTTCACTCTTATGAATGAGAAAGTAGACCCAAGTGAAGCGGGAGTAGTCATCAATGAAGGTAAGAACATAGCGGGCCTTACTAAATGAAGGTGTTGGAAATGGACCTGCTACATCACTGTGAACAAGTTGAAGAACTTCCAAAGCTCTCCAAGTTTTCCCTTTATCAAACTTCTCTTCGGGATGCTTGCCCATGGAACAACCTGAACATACACCCTCTGAAAAACTGATTCGAGGTAGACCTGTGACCATGTCTTTAGTGCTTAGCTGCTGAAGATAGCAGTAGTTGAGGTGACCAAACCGCTCATGCCATAGCTTACTTTCTGAATTTGAATGAGTAAGCAAGGCCCTAGAAGGTGAACTTGGCACAAAGTGGGAGAATGAATAAAGCCTTGAGTTGTCATTGACTTGTCCCACTGCTACCAAGGCATCATCATCAAGTTCCTTTACCACAACTGAATCTGGTGTAAACTCAACCTTTTTCCCATTCCCATAGTGAGTGATTTGGTAGATGGAGAGAAGGTTGGTAGACAAGTTAGGAACATAGAGAACATTCTCAAATGTTCCATCATCCATGTCAACTAAACCTTTCCCTTCAACCTCTACTTGTGTGTCATCACCTATGTAAATGTGAGGTACCTTAGATGGCTCCAATGAAGAAAACTACTCTTTTGTAGAACCCATGTGATATGAGGCACCCGATTCAAGTATCCATTATTGTGAAGAACCTATTGTAGCCACAAATGCTTGCCCTTTTCCCTTAGACTGTGAGGAAGAGGAAGGAGTTGAATCCTTCTTTGTGTAGGTGGATGGCAAGTTGATGTTGTTTTTCTTGAGAAGATTGGTTAACTCATCAACTTGCTTTGCGTGGCATCGATGCTCATCATGACCATACTTTTTGCAATATGCACAAGTTGGTTTATCCTTCTTAGGTGGTGTCCCCTTCTTGGAAGAGGATGAAAAATCACCTTGTGATGGAGAGGATGATTGTCCTTTTTCCTGGTGTGGCTTAGACTTGGATTGCTTCTTCTTCTTGTTGGAATCTCTGCCTTGACTTCCTTGATTTCCTTGATTTGCTACCAAAGCCTTGGACTTTGAAGACTTGAGAAACCCCATGTTCAACAACTTAGATTGTTCCAATATCAACATTTCTGTGAAAGCATCAAATGAAGGCATAACATAAGAACTCCCCACTGTCAAATGATGAGTTTGGAAGCTAGACACAAATGCTGCATATTCTGGTGCAAGCTTGTCCAACAAGTTGAATATCAATTGAGCATCCTTCTTGTCAATTCCACAATCATTTAGCTTTGCTCTTAGCTCATTTTCTTTGGTTACATAATCTTGGATTGTATCAAAACTCTTGGGATCTAAGTTGGTGAGCTCATTGTCAATCTGATAGCCTCTGATTTCATCAACTTGTCCATACAATTTCTGAAACATATCCCAAGCCTCTTTAATTGTTTTACACTTCTCAATGTGGAAAATGAGGTCATCTAATACATACTTGCGTAAGGTTCCAAGATCCATGCAATTCTTTGTGAGCCATTCTAATTGAGCAATTGGATCAGCCTTAGGATCAGGTGGTCCTGTTATTGTTCCATCTATGTAGTATGTGAGACCCTTTTCCATTAGTTTACTCCATACTCTAATTTTCCATGATGCATAATTATGTGGAGTTAATGGTGGAAACTTATTAGGACTCATTGCAACAAGAATGGAAAGAGCACAAAGAGAGGCACAATCACACAAGACACCCCCCCAAATTCACTCAATCAAAGAACCCCCCCCAAATGTGATGATTTGGCACTTTATAAGTAGTGCGTATACAATGGGCCACTTGCAAAAAATGGCAAAGTGGACTTCTGATTTACAATTTTACAACTGCCTCAATAAGGCCAAAAGAGTCTCAAACTGATAATGCAAGAGATCTAACTAAGATCCAAGCAATTTACAAGTACCTAATAGGCCAAATAAGACCAATATCTGAAAGTACAATTTTCACTTAAAATCTCTGAAATATGATCATAGATTCTGAAAGTAGATGAAAAAATAAGCACTTTAAAAAAAAATGGCACCTGAAAAGGAGGTCATATGAGCTCAAACGAGGCCTTTGAAGTTGCAGAATTGAGGATTGGATAGGTACAACTAAGAGAATCCAAAAATTTCGAAAAACCTATGCACCAAAATCAAAAAATAACCACACCACTATGAAGATCATGAAATTTTAGCCCATTTCAAAAAATATTGCACAAAAAAAGGAGCAAAAATGAGCAAGATATGGCCTTCCAAAGTTGGACTGCAAAACTGAAAAGCCCAATGGAGAGGAATCAAAAAAATTTCAAAAAGTGCTGATGTGGCACTGATGTCAGCAAGTCACTGTGTTAAATTTGACAGCCGTATGACCGTCACAAAAACTTTGCCTCCCTGCTGACTGGGCGTTCGTACTGTACGAACTGCTGACTGGGCAGATGACTGTGCAGACCGTATGGATGACGTGGCACTGTACGAATGACTGTGTGGCTCTGTGACTGTGTAGACTGTACAGTCGACATGGTGCGACAACGTGGCGTATGGAGAGCTGTTTATCCACAAGCTAGTGGCCGCCTGCCACGTGGCGGACGTGGTTGCCGCCTAGGTTAGGTGGTCGCCGGCGATGGAGGTTGCCAGAGCCATGGGACCGACGGTAGCCGGGAGCTAGGAGGACGGGAGATGCCGGAGCCGGTGGGTGGGGGAGGCGCCGGGAACCTGCGGGCGCCAGCGGTTGCAGATCTCGGCGTGAGCGGTGGCAGATCTCGGTGCGGGCAGCGGCGGGAGGACCAGCACGGTGGCGGCATGACGATTGGAGCACCACTGTAGCGGCAGGTACCTACAACTTGCGCACAGCGGGTACAGCCGAGTACGGGGGGTCTGCGGACCCCTCGAAAAACTCTTTTTTTTTTTTTTTTTTTTGATTTTTTTTTGAAATTTTTTGAAATCTTTTTTTTGAAAAATAAATTTTTTTTCGAAATCCGTTCGACTTAGCCAAAATGGGAAAAAAAATTTCTCACCAAAATAGGTCGACTTTATAGTCAAAATTTATGGAAACGGCCTCCCGGATTCAACGGTGATGTCCAAATCGCTGTATGACGCCCCCAAAAATTGAAGATCCCCAAATCCGAAAATAGAAGCCTTCCATGATGTCTCCAAAAACCGATCAATGAAGCCCCAATAGCTCTGATACCATGTAGGATTTTGCCAAGATCAAGGGCACAATGAAAAGCATAAAAGAGACAATAGAATGACAAGAACAAACTGTACTCTCATCAATATACAAATGATCAACTGGATTAACCAATACAATGAATAGAGGCCTGCTTATATAGGCAAGGCCATATGGATGTATGAGCACACAAATATGACATGTGGCTCAATGAGAAACAAGGGTAGGTAAGAAATACTAAGGGTAGGTAGGAGAAATAATATAATATTCCACAAGAGGTGGATGACCCACCGAATGTGGAGTGTAACAGCAAAATAAGACCACAAAAGGTGTAACTTCTCCTACAAGCTCTATCCCTAAGTGCACACTTCCCTAAGTGTCTCAAATCCAAACTACGAAGAGATGCATTATCTTAAGTTAACTTAAGTAAGTGTAATAATATCCAAAATGAATATTTATTTACACCAACAAAGAGGATAGATCTAAAAATAGATCCAAATCTGGAAATTAAATGTAAATCCAATTTTTGCATAAGTTCAAGTTGATTTTTGAAAATTAGGGTTTTGACAATTAACCTCTTAATTTTGTAAATTGGATTTGCAAATTGAACAAGACAATGAAGAAATAGAATTTGACAACCAATGCAATTTTCAGATCTAAAACAATAGATGACAATTTTTGCAAAACACAAGTTCAATTTTAATTTTAACAACTAGGGTTTTGAATGAATTAACACTAAGTTTTGCAAGAAAACTAAATTTGTAAATGAAAAATATGCAATAATTTTGAATTTAAAGCATGTAACATGCCGGGTTCACCAAAATGTAATGTGGTGGAAAGGGTGATGCTGAGATCAAGTGGAAAGATTTACCCTCCACAAGAAAAAGTTTCATAAAGGATTCTCTTCAACCTCTCACTCACATTACATTTAAAAGAGCGAGGTGAATTCACTAGATCCAAACTCAATGGAAATAGATTGAATGCTAAATGAATTGACAAAGTTCCCCTCTTTTAGAATGGACAAGTTGAATTAAGCAATTTGAGACTAAGTGTAAAGATGACAAAGAAATGATTATAACTTGAGATAGAAATATGAGATGAAGTTGTGCACAAGTGGAATTAGCAATAAAATGTCAAGATGAACCTCCCCTATAAATTTAAGCAAAAATTTTCAAGACCGAGTTGAAAGTGTACATGGTCCTCCGAAAAATCCATGTGCTAAAAAGGGTTTTTCTGCCTCTGAAAATGAAGTCCAAATCTACAATTATAGTTGCACACCTACAACCTACACACAGAAGAGAGAGGAAATGTTGTTGGGATTGTGGGCTTTCCTTCACTGATAAACTTATAAGGCACTGAGAGGGGGGGGTGGGGGGGGTGAATTAGTGCAAGTAAAAACAACAACACAAATCTAATCACTGCTTTAAATAGCTTAAAGCTTAATAAACATAAAAGAAATATCACCACATAAGCTAACACCCAATATATCATGCTCCACATAACACAAATATTTATATGTGGAAACTAAAAAGGGAAAAACCATGGTGGGAGTTAGTATCCACAAGATTCACTATCCGCAGAATAGAAATCTTTGACCGGTTAATGTCTTACAAATATGTCAGGTTAGGAGTAGACCCCGTTAGGATTCACCCAGTGAAGGGATTTCAATCTTAGCCCTATTAAAAGATTTTCCCTATTAAGAGAAACCTTGTAAGAGGATTTAGAATTAAGTTAATGAGCTACCCTATTAGGGGATTTACAATTTTAGGCTTGTTAGGACCTACCCGGTTAGGGGATTTGACTGGTGCAACTGTTACGAAAACAATAGTAAAATAATCTGCATGTAGCACCTTTGTACCTGATAAGATCCACTTCAGTTCCACTCAATACATCAACAACACATCAATACAAAGCTTCTCAATTTACCGCACAATCAAACTCTAAATATTCATTTATGATCTCATCCTCCATCTCATAACTCATCACACTTTTTATAAACATCAACTTAGTCAGCTAATAACCTTGAAATAATTTCCTAGGTTCAATGAATCTAGACAATCTTACACTTCACACTTTACTTATGTCAGCCACCAACATAAAAATCCAAAAATAAACATAATCATTACCGGTTTAACCGATTTAAGTCATTTTGCTCTACCAGTTGAGTGTCCTTCAAGATTGACTACTCTATTTATTAAAACTTGCTCATCTTGTTGAACTCACCAATGTGGTGTTGAATATACCTATAAGTACATGTCTCCAATATTCTTGTAGAACCACATCACCTAACTCTTCATTGATCTCTCATACCAGTTGCTTTGAATACAATGTTGTTCCTATTTACCGATTGAAGTCCTATTTGTTGGTTCACTTATAAATTGTCTCCTCTACCGGTTGGCCTAAAAGACTTAGATGACTATCAAAACATAGTTGCCATCAATGAAAACATAAAAGAAGTTATCAATCAAATTATTACATCAAAACATCATCATCAAGCCAACAATCTCCCCCTTTAGCATTGATGGCAACACTTAAGAAAATTTTTGTCTAAGTTTGCAATACAAAAATTGACTCAACTTAGGACACATACTCCCCCTTAGCAATTAAAATTTTATACAAGACTTATCTACTACTCCCCATTATAATTACAACAAAATTTTGACTATACTATTGCTCCCCCTTTGACAACAATGGAAAAGGTCAGAAAATACATGAAAGATAGATGCAATATACATAAAAATTTACATTACCATATATAGATATAAAAGTTAAAAATGTTTTACAATTCCATCTTAGAAGATGCATCTCCAAAATGAGACTTTAACTGCTTCAAATCATTGTGCTAAGTTTCCAAAAGAGTGTCGGTTATCTCAGCATGTGTTCTTTTCTGGCAAGCCAGCTCCTACATGGTATCAATTGTACTCATCTCAAGTGTAGCTAGAATAGCTTTAGTTTCCTTGTAACCTCTCTACAATATTTCAACTTTAGGGATCAAAAATATTTTTAGCTCCTGCAGTGACTTAATCCTTTTGACCTGTTCATTCTCATAAGCTTTTAGCTTATGTTGAAGTTCAACAAATGATCTACCAAAAGTAATAGCAGAATCATTTAAGGGGATAAATAATTCACTTAGAAATTCAAGTCCCTTTCCAGCTTCTTGTTTCCTTTTCATCAGATCATCACAAAATCATGAAAACTTTGCAATAGTGGACAAGATTTTACCTCTGGTTTCAAGTGCATCTTTAATATGATCTTTATTAAGCATTAGAGAAAATTTGTCTTTATCAATATCATTCATCAACTACTCTATTCTCTTCTTCTTAAATTCATTTTCCACATTCAAATAAGTTGCATCTTCAAAAAATTTCATCTGTTCACCAGCATCAGCAACCAATTGACCTAACTTATCAATTGGTGTAGACAGTCTATTAGTGTCCATCTCTGGTAACAGACTAGACAAAATCTCAACTGCACATTATATTGATTGAGCTTCCTTTTGTTGTTCCTTCACTCTTATATTATTATCTCTAGATTGAATGGAAGATGCAATCTCCATTAATTATATATAACTCAACGCATCCATATTGATGGGTCCTTGAATACTTAGTGTATACACCTAAAAATGGTCTAAAGATAATTAATTGAATAAGCAATTATTTAATTAATCATCCTTCCCAATTTAATTGAATTCACTAAACAATTTGATTAAATTTCCCCTTTCATCTACTTATTAATAAATCTAAGGATTTATTTAATAGGTTCATTTCATCTCCTTTGATTAATTAATTCAAATGAATTAATTCCCCCCATCAAAATCATTTCTTCTAAATCCCCTAATTAATTAAAACAAATCAAATTCATGAGTTGTTGAGATTAATTATCCTTTTCCTATTATTTGAATTTCTAAATTCAAATTCTCCTAACTTCTACCACTCCTAAACTTAACCATTCCTAAACTTAACCCATTCTACCTACCCACCATGTCCCCTTTCATCCAAAATCTTCTAGAACCTTTGTGACACTTGTCACTAAGTGTTCCCTTTCACCCAACCTCTTCTAGAAACTTTGTGACACTTGTCACTAAGTGTTCCCTTTCATCCAACCCCTTTTAGAAGCCTCTTGACACTTGTCACCATAGAGATGACAGATGTTCCCTTTAATCAAACCCCTTTGCCATCCTCCTCCAATTTAACCATTGATATCTTCATATCAATCTTGACCATTGACTCTTGCCACCTCACCCTTAGCCTTGGAAAATCCTATAAATAGACCTCATTTTGGAGCAATATTGGTCCCAATTTCATCTCATCTTATGCATTGTTACTATACGCATCTAGCTTCTAGTTTATCATTCTTTAGCAATGTTATCATGCTCAATTTTAGCTTAATTGCATCTTAATCTTAGTTAATTTTCTAGATCAATCATGAAATCATATAGCTTAATCATGTTATTCTTGCTAGATCATGCATTTTCATCATTCAAATCTTCCATCTAAGTGTAGTCAAGTCATTGGAATATGCATAATAAGATCTGAGAGCATTTTTCATACTCGCATTTACCAGGAGGCAATAAGTCGATTAGCTATGCTTTTACATTTCATTGTTTTAATTCACTAACCATTGCTTATAATAATTTATTGAGTGCATTGTGTTCACAAGTACAGGTACACTTCACAAAGAACGACATTTTGGTGCCCATTGTGGGGTCGGAATCATCTCTTTTGACCTCTTAATCTTCAACAAACTTAATCTATATCCAGCTCTGGTTCATAAATTCGTACAAGTTGCCTTTTTAGCTCGTATGAACTTCCTTTCAACTTAGGATGACACCTCATCCTAACTCATACTAAGTATATAGTTTTGTGTTGTACGACATTTATGTTACAAATTCTTTACTTGTACTAAGCATAATTTTGTATCGTACGAGCTGGTTTTGGCTTGTGTCAGAGATCTAAATATTTTTTTGTACTATCTAGTAAATCATGTCGTATGAGTTTCTAGATCTATGATTTTTGATAAACTACAAGTAAGGGTTTTCTGATTCTAATCTGAGATTTCCTAACACTAACCCTGACTGGTTTGTGAGATTGTTGGTAGCCTAACTCTTTCCTGCAGGATGATTGACGAAGATACGCTTGTCAAAGAAAAATTTCAAAAACACAAATGACTACTAATGGATCTATTTTGCAGGTTGCCTATGAATTCAACTAAACTTTGTGTATTCATTAAAGTTTTCTAGGCACACTTCAATTTTTCTAAAGGAAATGAACAATCATATATTTCATGTCTTTGATGATAGGTGAGTATCTCTCACCTTTCTTAGGTGATAAAAAACTAGACTCATCTTTTGCTTTCATTAGTGCATTTCTTTAGCAAGCCTGCCCTCCCAAGGAGTAATAACTCTTAGCCCTTAAGCTTAGTGAGAGGGGAATGACCTAATTGGGAATGGTTAATGCCAAGTAATCCAACCCACTATAAAACAAATGTGTTTTTGATGAAAATCAAAGCAACGACAATGATCGGGAATAGCTCTCCTTCATACCTTCGGGTATATCAAACCTTGGTTTTCAAGGTTGGGAGACCTCTTAATTGAGTTTATACCTCGACGCGCCGAACGAAACCCTTACTAGTTCCGATTAAACTAGAAGCTTCCTGATTCACCTCCGAAAGGGTGATAATCTTTGTGCAAGAGAGATAGTAACTCTCCCAAGACACTTGCCATATCCTGCCCCCATTAGCATTTGAATTCGAATAATATGATGTTGAGAATCCATTGCATGAGACTCACCGGCCATATTCTGATTAGCTATTGGGTGTATACCTAAGTCAGCAAGTAAAGGTTTTCATTCTCAGCCAACTTAATTAGGGTTTAGCATGCTTGGAGTCACTTATCACATCATGTGTTTGCTATGTATTCATCCCTAAATTGAAAAACCAAAGTAAAATATCAAAATTTAGTGATCAAACTCAAACAAACAAATACTTTTTATCACTATTCAAATACCTGTCGTGCGAGTCAGGATTCTCTGTCGTATTTCTTGATCTTCTATCATACGAGTCAAGATTCTATGTCGTACAAAACATTGCTTTCCACATGAAATCACTAGTCTGTCATTATGTAGTATATCTCTTGTCATTTCAGGCTTTATAATCGGTCGTATGAAACTCTGTATTTGTCAATCTAGAGCTGTGTCCTGCATGTCTATTTTAGATTTAACATTTTTGCCTAATCAATTTGCAGTAAACATAAACACCTATTATCTGTCAATCTGTGCTTAGATTATCTACTTGGTTTTCTTGGTCAAGTTATCACCCATCAAAATCAGACTCTAGAAGATAAACACATCAAGATTTTCAAGTGCTTACCCTCAACAAGTTCAAGATCTAAACATCTCAAAGTGCATTATCACCCTCTTTGATAAACTGATCACTCAAACATAATTTCTCATCAGGATCAATCATCATTTACCATGAAACTGAAACATTTGGTCAGGATAATCTTGTCCCACATCATAGGATATATCATTCCTACTGGACTTGGTTCTTATCAAATCATCACCATTGCACTCCTAAACCAAAGATAAAAAAACTTGCAAACTTTTAAACACCTGAATTCTCTTTTAGTGTAATATCACTCTATTGACTTGAAATTGACTTTTGATCACTTACCCAAAGAAACCTTTTGGACAAATGAATACTAGCAAAATAACACACGTGTATGCCCATTCTAACTAGAGCTCAAAGGTGAAGGATCGCAAAAACTGAAATCAAAATATTAAAAAGATTGGAAACAAACACAACCATGGAACATGAAGATGAAATACAAGTTGAAGAAGAAATAACAGAACAAAACTGGTGTAGGAGCACCCAAACAAGATTGGCCACCATGAGGCTGTAATAAAGATTTATGAGATATTAATTAATTCTATAAGGTTAAAATGACCATTTGATATTTTAAGCATTGATAATAATTCCATTTGGAGTCATCAAACTCATGTAATGAGTCATTTTGTAATAAGTTGTCAAAATTGCCATGTTGGGCAAATAATGTCAAAATGGGTAATCTAATGGGGTTCAATGGGTAGAATAGGTTTTTAATGCAAATTTTAAGTTTCATAAGGTCTTGTGTGACCATATTAATGTATTAAAGTTGATTATAAAGTGTCAAGATGCAAAAAGTTAAAAATTTGTCAATTGACAACTAAAAGTGTCAATTTGACAATAAATTGAAGTTGTAAACACCCAAAAGTGGTTGTATGGGTGGTTAAGAGTTGGTTTTCAGTTTCCATGAAGGGAAGAGGTTTAAATATGTTTTTTATGATCCAAAATGAAGGGGTAGAGGGTCGGATTTGCTTGGCATTCTAAGAGTTTGGAGTTTGGCAATAAAAATACAAGGTTTTCCTTGCAATTTTGGTCTAAAATCTGCACTATATTGGTCTGAAACTCTTCTTCTTTTCTTCATTCTTGATTGTAAATGGATTTGAAAATGTAGAGGAGTATTTGTACTATCATTTTATACTATTATTGAAGGTTTTACATTCAAATCTGATATACTTCTATTTGCTGTCCTAAAACCTACTGTAGGTGATTGTTTTTGGGAAGTTTTGAGAGTCACAATCTAAATGTGACCCATTCCACTTTATGTGGTGGTTGTTTCTTGTGTAATGGGTCAGGAATATTGTATTATATGTGTCTCTAACCTTACATGTGTAGGGAATAATGTGGAGATGAAGTGTTGATACCCTAGGCTAAGAGATTGAGTAAGGAAAAGCATGAAAATGGAGGCATGAGTATAGCAGCAGAAGATCTACCTTAAGGAGGTAGTATTTTTATGTGAAATTGTGTTAGGGGATGGTAAATTAATGGTGAATATCAAGTTTCAAGATCTGGAAGTGAGTTTTGGGGTTTGAACAAGGAGGTTCTAGTGTTCTAGGCCTAAAAAGGGGGGTTTAGTATCTAGCCTATCAAATGATTGTGTATTGCCTTGAAACCTAGAAAATATATGGTTTTGGAACATTTTTCAAGACTTTTTTTTGGTTTGGAGTTGTGGTCATACCATTTGTTGGTACTTGCTTTGGAAAAGAGGGCTAATTGGGCCTAGTTGGTGTGTAGCAAGGTGCTAGTCTGAGTGTTTCATCCAAAAGAACCATAGTTGATTTTCAGATATGTTAAGTAACTTCCAAAAGGGTATCTAGATATACAATTTATATGTCAAGTGTTTTAAAATTATTCTGAGTAAATGTTAGAATACCAGCTAAATAGGGTTACTAGGGAATTGGCCTATTTAGGGATCCGGGTAAGGGTTTGAGAGAGAACCAGTTGATAGGGTGAGTGAATCCTATTGGGTAAATTTTAATATAGTATGTAGAGACCCTAGGAATTTTTGGAACAATTTGGTGAGGTTGAGAGTTCTATTTGGGCATCTTGGTGAAGCCAAGTGAAGGAAGGTGAAACAAGAAGAGTTGAGTTTCTGAAGAAGAAAGAATGATAAGTTGCAATGTAATTGTGGGAGGGTCCATGATTCTCTGCATCATAGTGGTATCAGAGAAAGGTAGTAGGTTCTTGCAGATTTCAGATTGAAGACTGAGAGATAAGAGAGGAAACCATCATGGAAGAAGATGAAGAAATGTGGGCAAGGTATTCTCAGAGGCACTCTATATTCTAGACACAATGCAAATGCAGGGGTAAAGTATGCAAGGTTGTTGTTAGTAGTGGTTCTTTTGAAAATATAGTCTCAATAGAGATGGTTGATAAGTTTAACTTGCCAAGGACACCTCTTGAGTCACCTTATAGAGCATATGGGGTAAGCAATGATCAATGGGTTGATGTTAAAGAGAAAGCATATGTTTCTTTCAGCATTGGTTCATATTATGATACTATTCTATGTGATATTATGACTTCGAGTGATTGTCATATGATCTTGGGTAGAGTATGGCAAGTTGATGTTAAAGCTCTACATGATGGTAGAGAAAATGCATATGTTATTAACAAGGATGGGAAAAATTTTGTGATGAAATCATTGCAGGATGACAAGGCAGCATGGGGAATGTCAAGAATAAGTTTGATTGCAAGAAGAGAGTTCCTAAGGCATGAGGAACATAAGGATGGAGAAAATATAGAGATAGAAGACACTTCTAGGCTTGAAGAAGACAAGGTAGAGTCTAAGTTGTAGGAAGAAGAGAGAAAAGAGCAGCAGGTAGCATGTGAAGAGGAAGATGAACCTAATGGCAAAGAGATTCTAAGAGTTGAGAAAGAGATGGAAGATAGAGATGCTGGTGATGGCAGCAAGGGTTCAAGTCTTGAAGGGCTTGAGTATGAAAAAGAGATTTTTATTGGGACAATGGAATGTCCTTTGGATGGAGTAAAGGGTATAGTGCAGCAAAGTACCCCTATGATAGTGAATTGTGAGGCTAATGATGTAGCCTTGAAGTTGGATAGAGATTTGGCATGCCAAGAGGAATGGCATGAGATGAGGAATGAGTTGTTAAAGGAAGTTGAGTTGGTTGATAAGATGATGATGGGCCATGAGAAGGCTAATGAAAGTGTGAGTTCTCCTAGAATGGAGATGAAATATGTTGATGATAAGACTATGAGTTGTATTTGGGTGGTAAGTATGATTGTTTTGCAGATGTATGTTGTTGTGACAGAGATTCCAAACATGGTGAAGATGATGGATGTTGGTAGAAGTCAGATGGTGGAAGGGGCATGCTATTGCTTCTTGATTTTGTTGATTCTACTAATGAATAGGAAACCAAGAGTGAAGATGAAGGGAAAGATTCAGAGTATCAGATGTTTTGACATATGTAAAGATGTAGGTCAGATAGAGAGAAGATGGGAGCAACCTAATCAGAGCATGAAGGATAAGATTCAAGTGGAAAATGCAGCAATGAGGGGTACAAGAGACAAAGAATGGATGGGAAGTCAAGAGAATGACAAATACAAACCCAAGGTGAAGATGAGAACACTAAAAGGGCAAGATGGTGCAGGTTTTATGTTTGTTTGTTTGTGCAGGTACACCATTTCCAAGAGACTTGGGAATTTTTGAGGCAGGGAGTATGGTGCAGGAGCACCTAGACAAGATTGGCCACCATGAGGCCATAATGAATATTTATGAGATATTAATTAATTATATAAGGTTAAAATGACCATTTGATATTTTAATCATGGATAATAATTTCATTTGGAGTCATCAAACTCATGTAATGAGTCATTTTGTAATAAGTTGTCAAAATTGCCATGTTGGGCAAATAATGTCAAAATGGGTGATGTAATGAGGTTCAATGGGTAGAATAGGTTTTTAATGCAAATTTTAAGTTTCATAAGGTCTTGTGTGACCATATTAATGTATTAAAGTTGATTATAAAGTGTCAAGATGCAAAAAGTTAAAAATTTGTCAATTGACAACTAAAAGTGTCAATTTGACAATAAATTGAAGTTGTAAACACCCAAAAGTGGTTGTATGGGTGGTTAAGAGTTGGTTTTCAGTTTCCATGAAGGGAAGAGGTTTAAATATGTTTTTTATGATCCAAAATGAAGGGGTAGAGGGTCGTATTTTCTTGGCATTGTAAGAGTTTGGAGTTTGGCAATAAAAATACAAGGTTTTCCTTGCAATTTTGGTCTAAAATCTGCACTATATTGGTATGAAACTCTTCTTCTTTGCTTCATTATTGATTGGAAATGGATTTGGAAATGTAGAGGAGTGTTTTTATTATCATTTTATACTATTATTGAAAGTTTTACATTCAAATCTGATATACTTCTATTTGCTGTCCTAAAACCTGTTGTAGGTGATTGTTTTTTGGATGTTTTGAGAGTCACAATCCAAATGTGACCCATTCCACTTTATGTGGTGGTTGTTTCTTGTGGAATGGGTCAGTAATATTGTATTATATTTTTTATCTAACCTTACATGTGTAGGGAATAATGTGGAGATGAAGTGTTGATACCCTAGGCTAAGAGATTGAGTAAGGAAAAGCATGAAAATGGAGGCATGAGTATAGCAGCAGAAGATCTACCTTAAGGAGGTAGTGTTTTTATGTGAAACAGTGTTAGTGGATGTTAAATTAATGGTGTATACCAATTTTCAAGATCTGGAAGTGAGTTTTGGGGTTTGAACAAAGAGGTTCTAGTTTTCTAGGCCTGAAAAGGGGGGTTTAGTATCTAACCTATCAAATGATTGTGTATTGCCTTGAAACATAGAAAATATATGGTTTTGGAACATTTTTCAAGACTTTTTTTTGGTTTGGAGTTGTGGTCATACCATTTGTTGGTACTTGCTTTGGAAAAGAGGGCTAATTGGGCCTAGTTGGTGTGTAGCAGGGTGTTGGTCTGAGTGTTTTGTCCGAAAGAACCATAGTTGATTTTTAGATATGTTAGGTAACTTCCAAAAGGGTATCTAGATATTAAATTTATTTGTCAAGTGTTTTCAAATTATTTTGAGTAAATGTCAGAATACCTGCTGAACAGGGCTACTAGGGAATTGTCCTATTTAGGGATCCGGGTAAGGGTTTAAGAGAGAACCAGTTGATAGGGTGAGTGAAGCCTATTGGGTAAATTTTAATATGGTATGTAGAGACCCTAGGAATTGTTGGAATAATTTGGTGAGTTTGAGAGTTCTATTTGGGCATCTTGGTGAAGCCAAGTGAAGGAAGGTGAAATGAGAAGAGTTGAGTTTCTGAAGAAGAAAGAATGATAAGTTGCAATGTAATTGTGGGAGGGCCCATGATGCTCTGCATCAAAAACATCAAATACATCAAGAAATATCCCCAATTCGACAATTTTATGTAGAAATTATTGGAGGAAGAAAAAGAAAAATACTTTCTAATGTTAGCCAAATCTAGTGCTACAATTCCCCAAGATTTTGATGTGAATAAATTGACACAAAAGAAAAGTGACCCTCCCCATAATAATGAACAATATGAGGACATATTTGGTCTCCGCATGAATGACACATCAATTCCCAATAACACCAGAACCAATGAAGAAACTGACATACCTAGAAGAGATGAAGTAGAAATCCTGAATAATATTCAATTCAATGAGGATACAAGAAGAGCTAGAGATGAAACAAGAAGAGACCCCAATCCTCCTAGAATGCAAAATCATGGTCATTCAAGAAAAAATCATGTTGATAATCCTATCATGAATCTCACACAACAACTACAAGCAATGCAAACACAAATCCAAGAGATGCAAAGAGGAAATGTTAGACGATACTCACTTCAAGAAATTTTTCCTCATCCTTTCGATAGAAATCTAAACATGATACCATTTCCTATAGGTTTTGAAACTCTGAGATATGAAAAATTTGATGGAAGCACTGACCCTCAAGATCGTATACAAGAACTTTGCACAATGAGTATGGAGTTTGCACATGAGGATACCTCCTTAATGAGACTGTTTCCGAAAAGCTTAACTGGACTAGCTATGGAATGGTTCTCCAAACTTACACCTGGAATCAGATCATTTTCAGAGTTGGTGGATAATTTTGTTTCACAATACTCCTACAACATACAACATGAAGTAATAATGCTAGACCTATGTAACACTAAACAAAAGATTGGAGAACCCTTCATGACATTCTTACAATGATGGACACGCCTAGCATCGTGGTATCCTCGTATATTGCCAAAGTACGAAAAAATGGACATATTCATTGACAACTTAAATAATCCAATGAGTTATTACTTAAAAATGCAAGGAAATAAAAGTTTTGGAAAAATGGTTGATAATGGAATCAGAATGGAAGAAGCCTTGATAAAGAAGGGTGAGTTGAAAATATACAAAGAAGGAGTTAACAACAACAATAACAACAATCAAAATGATAAGCCAAAGTTTTGGAATAGAAATCTAAATATCGTCAATGATGGAATAGTGGATAACAACAATGTGAAACCATAACAACCAATTTTTAATTTATCCACCCACTCAGCATCGACACAACAAAACAACAACCACCAAAGAGAAACTATCAAAACTTTTTTTCGAAGACAATTTACAAACATTGGTGAACCCTTGGGATCAGCATTAAAAACACATCTTGCAAACAAATTGATCACTTTACTAGAAGAAAGGAACTACAAACCTCAAATCAAACCACCTTGGTGGAATGATAATCAGTATTGCTATTTCCATTGAAACAAGGGACATCAAACAGATAGTTATCAGAAGTTGAAACATATCATACAAGATATGATTGATAATGGATTAATAACTGTGGATAGACATACAACAAATGAATCTCATACAACTTTTAAAAATCTGCTTCCAAAATATGAGAAAGGTGAGTCATCAACAACAAACAATGGCAAGGGTAAAGAAAAGGTAAACTACGCTCATACATATGACAATATGGTGAATGTGATTACAGTTAAAGAAAAACAAAATCAAGAACATGCTCATGCTATCACAAGAAGAAAAGCCAAAGTTGTTTTGCCGGGTCCTACAACAAACACATCATCCACTACAACAAAACAATACAATATAGTGGAGCAATTGCGGAAAACACCTGCCCAATATCAATCTTGGAACTTTTAAAGCTTTCGCTCGCACATAAAGAAATTCTTGAATGAGCATTAGTAGATACAATCGTATCCAAAGATATTGATATTGATCAATTCCAAACCACGGTGGGACACCTCACAACCCCTCATTGCTTATCATTCACTGATGAAGATGACATGTCCTTGCAACATTCTCACAATGCTCCTTTGCATATTGAAGTCCTTATTCACAAAACACGAGTAAAATGTGTTCTAATAGACGGTGGATCTGGCCTAAATATATGTTCATTGAGTCTTGTTCATGCCTTAGGGTATTCAAAAGATGCAGTTGATGTCCAGTAAAGGATCACTATAAAAGCCTACGATGAAGAATAACGTTCCTCCAAGGGAATTGTAATACTACCAATCAGAAAGGGACCTCTACAAAAAGACACAGCATGCCAAGTTCTAGACTTGGACCTATCATATAATGTGCTGCTAGGGAGACCATGGATACATGACTTGCAAGCTATCCCATCAACCTATCATCAATGTGTCAAATTTCCCTTTGAGGGACAGGAAATAACAATATATGTAGATGCAAATCCATTCCAATATTGTAGCAATCTAAAAATGGGTCAAGAAGTAATTGTTCCACATAATAGGGAGGTATCATCTTCGAACACACAATCCAAGGAAAAATCATTCGCCTCTATTTTATCAACTATGGAAAAATAAATGCAGCTAAGAGATCTAGGGAACTAAGAATGCTCAATATCAAAATTACCATTTTCTCCTTAATCCTTGGGAAAACCATCAAACTCTAAACAACAACCAATTGTGAAACATCTTCCAATATTTGATGGAGCATTCATTAGTGATGGAACCTTATCAAAGGAGACAGAAGACAAATATGTGCTACAGTGGCTATACAAAGATGAAGAAGTTCAACAAAAGGTCAACAATGTCAGAATACGTATAGAAAAATATGGAAAAGGATTCAACATTCTTAGAAGATTGAGATATACTAGAACAGGTCCTATAGGAAAAAGAAAAGAAGGTATCTTAGAACCTATCTAGCCTCATACTTAGTAGACTACAGACAAAAAAAGTTTAGGATATGGACAAGTCACTTTATCGGAAGACACATCTTTTAGTCAACAACAAGAGGAATATGAAAATAGACAAGAACAACTGGCAATTAAAAAGGAAGAAAAATCTACTAAGCAACAAGCATAAGCAAACACAAAATGGCAAAAGAAGCAAGCTTCAAATCAACAAGAGGAATATGAAAATAGACAAGAACAGCTGGCAATTAAAAAGGAAGAAAAATCAGCTAAGCAACAAGCACAAGCAAACACAAAATGGAAAAAGAAGCAAGCTTCTAATCAACAAGAGAAACAAACTAAAAACATCTCTCAAGCAACATTAAATCTCAATCAAAACAAGAAAGAAGCTAATATAAGTCCAAGAGAACTCATAGAAAAATTGACAGATCTTAATCTCAATCCAGAAGAGGTTGAATATGAAAGAAGAAAAAGTATAGCTAGAAAAGTGGAAGAAATGCTATATGACCAAATCTATAGACGACAAGCTGCGAGTGATACAAATTCTAATGAATGGGAATGAGATTCATTTCTCCAAAGAATCAGCTAAAGAAAAATGCTTTGAAGGAGATTTAGGAGTTGATGTAGTTCACACATATGGAGGACAAATGTCAGGAACTAGTTCACTTGAATTAGAATCACATTCGCCTAAATTGGACTTAACCGAGGACAATCAAGAACTTCTTACGTGAGATCATTCTAATGAGAGTACCATCCTAGACATCAACACACATATTGAAAGCTTTGATACATCCATCATGACCCTTGAAACCATTGAAACATCCCAACTTGAAGACCCTTTACCTCTAATCCACCCTGAGCTTATTGATTGGGAAAATGAAGGACATTTGGCCATTGATACCTTTCCAAATGACCATGCCATATCTGTATATCTTAATGAAATCGAACCTATAACATCTCTCACCAAGAATGTTAGCAACGCATCTTCCAGTCAAGTGGGTGCCAAATCTCCTAGTCATAAAAGTGAAAATAAAGAAAAGAATATCAAGTCTAATGTTGAAAACCATTTATTGGCAACATTAGACTAGGAAAAAGTAAAAACAAAGGATGCATCTAATGGTGAAAAAATCCTCAAGGCACCAGAAGATGGGAGATTTGACACTTTACCTAAGCACTATCAAGAAAGGTCATCCATTTTGATTGAACCAACAAAGGTAGTTAACATTGGCACAACAGAACCACCAAAGATTCTTCATCCAACAACATCTTTATCAGAGGTAGAAATGCAACAATATGTGGAATTATTCAAATGATGGCAAATCAATTTTGCCTGGTCATATGCAAACATGCCAGGGTTACATCTAGAGCTTATTATGCATCACTTAAATGTTAGTTCAGGAGCCAAACCAGTCAAACATAAATTAAGGAAAATGCATCCACATATCTCTCCTAGTCAAAGCAGAACTAAAAAAATTATTGGATGATGGATTTATTAGACCTGTAGCTTATCCTTAATGGGTATCCAATATTGTTCCTATTTCAAAACCATATAAAAGCATCAGAATATGCACAAACTTCAGAGATATTAATAACGCATGTCCAAAGGATGACTTTCCTTTGCCTAACATTGATAGCATTGTAGATTTAATTGCTAGACACTCCATGTTTTCTCTAATGGATGGTTTCTCTAGATACAATCATATCAAAATAGCACCTGAAGATCAATAAAAGACAACTTTCACATGCCCATGGGGTACTTTCTATTGGAACGTCATGCCTTTTGGATTAATGAACGCAGGTGCTACATATCAAAGAGCTATGACAACTATATTTCATGACATGATGCATACATTCATGGAAGACTATGTAGATAAAATCTTGGCTAAATCATATAACAGAGAAGAACATATAGAGATGTTGGAAAAGATCTTTGACAGGTTAGAACAATACAAGATAAGGCTAAACCCTAAGAAATGTTCCTTTGGTCTAACTTCAAGAAAGCTATTGGGATACATTGTTTTAGCTAGAGGTATAGAAGTAGATCCAGCTAAGGTTAAAACAATCATGGAAATGGCATCTCCCAAGTATATTACTCAACTAAGATCACTACAAGGAAGACTCTAGTCAATTAGAAGATTTGTGGCTCAACTAGCAGAAAAATGTCAACCATTTACTCACCTATTGCACAAACATGTTAATTTCAAATGGGACCATCAATGTGAAGAAGCATTCAACAAGATCAAGGCATATCTCATGCAACCACCTATTCTAATGTCACCAATTCCAAGAAATCCATTATTACTCTATGTATCAACTACATCATTGGGAGTTTTTCTCGCACAAGAGGATAAGGAAGGAAAAAAATGATCCATCTACTACATCAGCAGAACACTAGTGGGATATGAGATCAACTATTCATCAACAGAAAAAGCATGCTTGGTAGTAGTTTTTGCTTCTCAAAAACTATGACACTATCTAATATCTCACTCCATCAAGTTAATAGCTAAAATCGATCCTCTGAAATATTTACTCAGCAAAGCCACATTGCAAGGATGACTAGAAAAATGGATCATGATTCTAAGCGAGTTTGATATCGAATATGTTGACAGAAAAGCTATCAAAGGACAAGTCATTGCAGATCAATTAGCAGAAACACCACTTCAAGATGACCATCCTCTATAGATTGAGTTTCCTGATGTTGATATCCTAATAGTCACAACAAAAGCATGGCAACTATACTTTGATGGTTCATATACACAACACGTATCAGGAGCAGGAATTTTATTCATCACACCACAAGGGCATACAATCCCGAAAGCATACAAATTAAGCTTTCCATGCACAAACAATATAGCAGAGTATGAAGCTTTGGTTGAAGGTATCAAAATGGTTGTAGAATGGAACATAACACAACTTCAAGTCTTTGGAGACTCTCAGCTCATCATTAATCAAATCAATGATGAGTATTAAACAAAAGATGACAAACACATGCCTTATAAAAAGATGGTTGATGATATCAAGAAGTACTTTGTAGAAATAAGTTTTGAACAGATTCCAAGAAATAACAATAAAGCAGTAGACACCATGGCTACACTTTCTTCTCTATTACAGACACAAAAAAATCAACAACGTTATGAATTCCTGGTAGAAGAGTTGTTTCATCCCGACTTTAATTGTCCTGATTCCTGAACCATTTCTCAACTTATTGGACATAATTATTCTCGCTATGGCTAAACTTACACATACCAGAAAGAGAACACCTTACCTCCTGATTTATCAAAAAACCAAAAGAGAAACTTTATTCGCCAATCCTCCCATTTTACTCTCATGGTGGATACCTTGTATAAACGAGGTCTAGATGGTACTCTATTAAGGTGTCTTGAACAAGAAGAATCTGAGAAGGTCTTACATGAATTCCATAATGGCATTTGTGGCACTCATTCAAGTGGTCTTACCCTTTCGAAAAAACTCATACACTTGGGCTATTATTGGCCGACTATGAAACAAGATTCTTTTAAAATAGCTAGAACATGCAAACAATGTCAAATCCATGGGAACTTGATCCATTGACCAGCACAAGAAATTCATGCTTTAGCAACATCTTGGCCTTTTTGTCAATGGGGTCTTGATCTGGTAGGAAAGATAAATCCTTCTTCATCTAATGGTCACAAATTCATCCTTGTAGCTACAAAATATTTTACAAAATGGATTGAAGTTGTACCTCTCATCAATATCATTGGAAAACAAATTGCTGCATTTATCTTGAATTACATCATTTGTCACTATGGAATACTAATGACCATTATCATTGATAATGGGTGACCATTCAAGAACCACGATATACAAGAGCTATGTCAAAAGTTCAAAATCCAGCATAGATTCTCCACACCATATTATCCATAGGGAAATGGGCAGGCAGAAGCATCTAACAAAACTATTCTGAAAAATCCTCAAAAAGATAGTGAATGATGCTGGGAAAGATTGGCATATTCAACTAAACCCTACTCTCTGGGCCTACCGCACCAGTATCTACACACCGAAAGGTGCCACACCTTTCTCTCTTGTATATGGATCAAAAGCCATATTGCCAATCAAATTAGAGATGCCCTCTCTATGTGTATCACTAAAAGGTCTCATACTAGATGAAGAACAACGAGTATCTAGACTACAAGAGTTAGAACTGATCCATGAATGTAGACAAAATGCCTTTGATCATCTAAAGGTATATCAACAAAGGATATGTTGGAGCTATAATCAAAAGGTTAAACCATGAGTCTTTGAAGTGGGAGAACTAGTGCTAAAGGAAAATCCATGCAACCAAGCAGATCGAGAAAAGAAAGGAAAATTCAACCAAATTGGTTAGGTCCATTTGTGGTCACAACAGTATTTAGGTTAGGAGAATATTAGCTATCAACACAAGATGAAGATAAACTTGAAGAACCCATCAATAGCATGCACCTAAAGAAATTCTATGTCTAAAAAATAAAAATAAATTAAAAAAACACTGAAAAAAAAAATCAAAAACAATGAAAAAAAAAAAAAAAAAAAATAGTGAAAAGAAAAGAAAAAAGAAAGAAAAAAATCAAATATAAAAAAAGGTGCAATAAAAATAGATGGTGAAAACTTGGCAAATAGACGCTATCTATTTGCTAGCTCTTCCATCAATCAGTTCATGCATTCTTTCTGCTTGCATTCATTTTCTATCAGTGCTATCCATATCCATCATAAGCATTTGTACATATGCAAGCAGCCCAGGTGGCTTCTCACCATGGCTTGGATCATTGGATATATCATAATGAATTTGTTTCTAGGCTTGGGGAAAGATCCTGCACCTAGCTGGGGGCAAACTCTTGATCAATTCTGAGCTTAATCAAACAAGTAGAACAACAGTTAGACAACTATTATCAAGCAAAAATTGAGACATATCCAACATTGAACACGAGATCAAACTATCAACTATGAAGCTATCACAAAATCAATCTAAGCACATCACACACTTTTTAGTGGATAATATCTTTTTGGATAATGATTGTAACATGATTGTTCAAACTTTTCTATATTGCTTTTTCTCTAGCATGCCAGGATGTCATTGACTAGAGGAACAAGGAAGAAACATGATATTTTTCTTGTCTGTTGTCTGAAAATTAATCATTAATATGTGTAGATTTGTCTCGGGATACGATCATCAGAATATCATTGAAGACATTTCCGATTTGCATATTGAAATGATTAATACTACCTGTTTTACGCAAGCAACACTTAGGTCATCTCAATTCAATTATACCTCGATGCTTGTGCTAACTTGCTATATCAAAATCCAGGAAAATAGTGCTTAGGTCATCATGGTTTAATTATATCATCGATGTTTTCACTCACTTCCCACATTTCAAAAAGCTAAATGATGACAAAATGCAATAATCTAGTGACTGGTCTAGTCGTTCCATTGCATTTTCATTTGCATTTTAGCTTGCATTTCATTCTTGCATGGGATCGTACAAGCTTATTTTATCCAAGTTTAAATCTCTCGCAAGAATAATCAAAGCATCATCAAAAGTGTATACACAATCAGACTAATGATGACTCACCTCTTCAGATATTATCGACCCAACTAAAATCTTATGCCATCTTTCTCAATAGAATCAACAATCAGCATATCCAAAAATTTCAGAAACTTGATATCAACAAAATGTCAGTTCTTTATCTAATAAACCTTATCAAATCAAATCAATCAATCAAGCCTAATCGATTCTATCATGTCTTATATAGGATGCATCCTTCCTAAAACTAGACGTTCTGATCATGTCTTATACAAGATGAATCCTTCCTAAAACCAGACGCTTTGATCATTGTTGTCTTATATAGGATGAATCCTTCTTGAAAATAGACTGACTCTCGATCTTATCAATCTAATCAATCAAGATTTTTTAATCTTATCCATCTAAGAAATCAAGCTAATAGAAGAACTCGCACTTTCATCAAACCACAATTGCAGAAATCAAATCAAATCTATCAGGATATCAATCTCGCTAAACTCCAAAGATCAATTATCTAAATTGATCTCCTGAGGGGCATCATCATGTTGGAATTTAGCAATCAAGAGCTAGGGAATCCTATCAAATCAATATCAGCATCAAAATGAAATTATTCTTTTAATGAACGCGTCATCACACCTAGCTTCAAAGAGGGGCAAAATGTATACACCTAAAAATGGTCTGAAGATAATTAATTAAATAAGCAATTATTTAATTAATCCTCCTTCCCAATTTAATTGAATTCACTAAACAATTTGATTAAATTTCCCTTTTCATCTACCTATTAATAAATCTAAGGATTTATTTAATAGGTTCATTTCATCCCCTTTGATTAATTAATTCAAATTAATTAATTCATCCCATCAAAATCATTTCTTCTAAATCTCCTAATTAATTAAAACAAATCAAATTCATGAGTTGTTGAGATTAATTATCCTTTTCCTATTATTTTAATTTCTAAATTCAAATTCTCCTAACTTCTACCACTCCTAAACTTAACCCATTCTACCTACCCACCATGTCCCCTTTCATCCAAATCTTCTAGAACCTTTGTGACACTTGTCACTAAGTGTTCCCTTTCATCCAACCTCTTCTAGAAACTTTGTGACACTTGTCACTAAGTGTTCCCTTTCATCCAACCCCTTCTAGAAGCCTCTTGACACTTGTCACCATAGAGATGACATATGTTCCCTTTAATCCAACCCCTTTTCCATCCTCCTCCAATTTAACCATTGATATCTTCAGATCAATCTTGACCATTGACTCTTGCCACCTCACCCTTAGCCTTGGAAAATCCTATAAATAGACCTCATTTTGGAGCAATATCGGTCCCAATTTTATCTCATCTTATGCATTGTTACTATAGGCATCTAGCTTCTAGTTTATCGTTCTTTAGCAATGTTATCATGCTCAATTTTAGCTTAATTGCATCTTAATCTCAGTTCATTTTCTAGATCAATCATGAACTCATATAGCTTAATCATTCTATTCTTGCTAGATCATGCATTTTCATCATTCAAATCCTCCATCTAAGTATAGTCAAGTCACTGGAATATGCATAATCAGATCTGAGAGCATTTTTCATACTCGCATTTACTAGGAGGCAATAAGTCGATTAGCTATTCTTTTCCATTTCATTGTTTTAATTCACTAACCATTGCTTATAATGATTTATTGAGTGCATTGTGTTCGCAGGTATAGGTACACTTCACAGAGCATGACATTTAGTTCATCATCATCTTCATCGTCTTCAATTTTTTGCTTAGAGGTAAGTCATAAAGGTATCACTTTAGTTTCTGGTTTCACAGATTTCTTTTCTTCAGTCTCCTCCTCTTCCTTCTCCTTTTCCTTTACCAGTAGTGTCTTTGTATTAACTATTTTAGTGATCACTAGTGGTTCTTCAACTCTCTATTTCTCTTCATCTTTCTCATGTCCCTATTCTTGTTGTTCAGTCATCTGAGCATCTTCATCTTGTACATTTTCAGTTTGTTCCTTCTTTTCTCCCTCAGTACCGGTTGTATCAATTTTTGTATCATCATCATGAATTACAACTATCTCATTTTGTATATTAACCTCTTTATCATCTTCTAGTTGATTAGTTAAAACAATCTCATTTGGTGAAAAATTATCAATATCTACATCATCTGGGAGATCTTTTTCCTTAAGCTTCTCTAGTTTCTCTTCTTCCTCATCAAGTATCAACCCCAAAATTTTCTTTAGAATTTTCTCAATCTCAGCATGTACTAATTGAGATTCACCAACTAATTATCTTGTCAACCTTTTCTTTGTCAAGAATAATGGAATTGTCTTAGAAATAATTTCTTGTGTATCTTCCCTAGAGGTTTTCGGTTGTAGATGCATCAATATAAATTCAATCAATTCTTTGTCTTGTTTTATAGAAGTTTTCCATCTTGCCTCCAATTTATCATACAAAGAATCAAGTATCAAACCTTCCAACTCAATCAATGCTTTACAATACTTGTTCATATACCAAATAATAGTATCTTCAATTTGCATTTTCTCATCTTCACTAAAATTGTTATAAATTCTCTTTACATCAGTCAAAATACTATACTTTCTAATTTTCTCCAAAATCCTTTCAAGTAAAGTGAGTTTACTTACTGGTGCCTTCAAAAATTTCATAGTAGGAGATCCAACCACTTTGTATTTCTTCCCACTAGCTCTCATTTCCTTCTATCCACCTTTAGATTCAGTATCATCTTCCTCAACAATTTCAAGTGTCCTTTATGCTTGTTATTTCTTTCTTTTCCTGTAAACTTCTTTCACCTTGGGTGCTTCATGCTTAGCTTCCTTAGGTTTCCTTCTAATCTAGATCTTAGGAGTAGGAGGGGTCTTCTCCTTGTTTGTCTACCAGTGTTGGTACTGGTTTGGGCACTAGAGGATTCAAATTTCCTTTCTTCAAACTTAGTTCTAGCTTCCGCAATTGCCTCTTTAGTAAAACCTTGTTCAACTGCAAATTGTACCACTTATTTTTTGACTTTCTTTGCAATGACTAGTATGACAAGCTCAGAATGCACCTCAATAAATTTCTCCTTATAAGTCCCAAACCTTGTAGCAATAGTATCTACCGGTTGTTCTAGCAAATGTTCAACATAGGCAACCAAAAGATCTTCTTCAACTTCGTAGCCCATAGGCATCACCCAAGTTGTCCTAGGATCAACTTCCTCCATCTAACATGTGTCTTTGTCAACCAAAAAATAGATGGTATCCTCATATCTACTGACAACCTATGTTGGTATCCTCTCTCTTGCATGCATCGTTTTTTGAAAATATTTGAAATAACCCCAAGCAATCTTACCAAAATCATTACCCAACATCCTGATGTTGTTCTTTATTTGTAACAATTCTGGTGTGTCCTTAGACCACTGAACATCACCAATACAAGGAAATAAATTCTGAAAATAGAAGAAAAGTCCAACAATCAGTTGTCCAAATTTAAACTTCAGTCTTTTGTCTTTCTTGATGGATTCAAGATTGAGCACCAACTAACTTCTCAATGCCTCAGACAAATCATAATCAACATTTTCTTTGATCATCTGGTAAATAGTATGGATGGATGCAACATGGATGTTGTTCATCCTGCTAGAATGATATACCTGGTATCCTATGACCAATGAAGCAAATTTGATTGGGGAGTCATCAATCTCATTAACTGTCATAACTCTTCCATCCCATCATGACTTGGTCAACTTGGCAACATCATCCTTAGGAACTGATCTTAGTACTGGAACTTCACCAGTGGAACACAATTCAGTTACTACATGAATCACTTCTTTGGTGATCTTATGTGGTCGATCAAGCCACATAAACTAGCCATGCACATGTCTCAAATTATATCTTATGTGATCATCTTCAAAATCATCAATAGAATTTAGTGCATGGTGAAAACCTTTATTAGTAACCCTCCTATATTGTTCTTTCAATACTCCATTCTTGTCACACATTACCCTATATTGATCAAATATAGAAAAAATTCCAAGATCTTCTAACTTATAGTGAATGTATAATCTAATATCCTCTACATGCAAAACTCCATATGGGACTTTGGATAGGGCTCTGACGGGATCGATTTCAATGGATTTAAAAGGGTGCCTCTTAAACTCTGGATGAGGCTTGACCATCACATCTACCAGATGTGGTGCATCCATCTTTAGAGACTTAGACTCTGAAATAGATAACATGATTTGTCAGATAAATACCTTTCAATGCTTCCACAACTAGGGTTTAAATAGTGAGAATGCACTTTCATTGATTATTGATCGTAGATCACTCTAAATCTATTGTTAATCTGATCAAATACTGCTCACACAAGCTCTTCTCTACTTTTTTCACTCTCTAAGTGCTCTCAAGAATGAAAAGTGACAAATCATATTCAAAAAGGCCTTTTATTTTCTCAATACCTACCACATTAAATGCTATTCCCGGTTGTATAAACAAACAAACCCTAAAACACCATTCAATATACTATCGATTCTCATATGACATCAAATATATTGGTTTGATCATAAAATCACTTCATAATATCATAATGCATCAAGATATCTAGATTTATCTCACCACACACAATATAGGGGGGTGCAAAAATGGATCTGACATTAAGCTCCCCCTAAGCCTTATAACAACTTAGTTTGCTGGTGATGAGTTCTCCACACTAGGTGAAGAATTAGGATCTTTTGATGGTTTCTCATCACTCTTCTTTTCCCAGATCATGGTCATCTCTGCTATGGTCTCTTCCACATCAACTTTCTTCTTCTCTTTTTGGTTAGCAGATTGATTTACCATTTGACTCATTTTAGCTCTACAAAAATTTTCAAGGTGTCCCAATTGGTGACAATGAAAACATGCCATACCAGATGCTCTCTAGGATCCAACATCGCCTCTACCAGTCCTTCTTCTACAATCCATAGCAACATGACCATAGTTATGATAGATTGTGCAAATAATATTATTCATTATCTTTTCCATCTCATAGGGACTAGACCGATTAGCATAGGGTCTCTGCCAATTTTCATTTCTTCGGTCATTAAAAGTTCTTTGCCAATCTTCACTAGATCTCTGATTCATGTGGGGTGTCAGATTATTTGCTCCATATCTGCATTCAACAACACTATGCCCATACGTATTGCTAGTGTAACAATATCCATTAAAGGTTCTAGGTTTGTATCCTTGATAGGCATTAGGTCTATAACCATCAAAAGAATTAGATCTACAGACATTAGCACTATGTCCTGGCTTACGACAATTAAAGTATGCTGGCTTGTAGGGTTTGTTACCGGTGAAAATCTAGATCTTAGGTGCAAATTTACCTTCTTCAATGTTGTCCTTTGTACCAGAAGGCTCACCTTTCTCAAAAGTATTGTATCCCAAGCCTTGTGTCTCATCTTTCATCCTCTATGATTGAATTTGTTCATCAAGCATAGTAGAACTTTTGTTAAACTTTGCAAGTGTTTCATTAGCATCAACAAGTTCCTTTATAAGATCTTTATTATTTTTCATCAGAATTTCTCTTAGAGACATTTCCATGTTAAGATCAGCCTTTATTTCATCTTTTTCTTCTTGTTCCTAATGAAGATGAGCATACAGAGTTCCAACCTCCTGGTTCAGCTTAAAGATCTCATGTTCTTTTTCTCTAATCTTTTCTTATGTTTTCCTCCTTGCTTCAAGCTCTTGACTCATCCTAGTGGTTAGGGCTTCCAACTCTCTCCTTAGATTTGCCTTATCATCATTCAGCTTTTCTACCTCATTAACTAATGCATCCATTTTTTCTTCCTTAGATTAACTTCTTTCACTAAGCTCATACAATTGTTCAGCTAGCTCTCTCCTCTTTGCCAATGAAGCTTTATACTTAACCCTCAATTCACCTAGGGCTTCTTCAGATTCTGCAAGTCGGTTAGACAACTATCTATAGCTCATTCCTTCCCCCATATCTTCCTTACGGATCTTTCCCAAGTAGTTAAGCCTTAAGGGAATCAAGCTTTGATACCAACTGATAAAATTATAAGGAACTGAGAGGGAGGTGAATCAATGCAAGCAAAAACAACAACACAAATTTGATCACCACTTTAAATAACTTAAAGCTTAATAAACATAAAATAAATATCACCACATAAGATAACACCCAATATATCATGCTCCACATAACACAAATATTTATACGTGGAAACCCAAAAGGGAAAAAGTAGGGTTGGAGTTAGTACCCACAAGATTCACTATCTGCAGAATATAAATCTTTAACTGGTTAAGGTCTTACAAATATACACGGTTAGGAGAAGACCCTATTAGGACTCATGCGGTGAAGGTATTTCAATCTCATCCCTATTAAAAGATTTTCCTTGTTAGGAGAAACCTCGTAAGAGGATTTAGACTCAAGTTAATGAGCTACCCTATTAGAGGATTTACAATTTTAGGCCTGTTAGGACCTACCCAGTTAGAGGATTTGACTACTGCAATTGTTATGAAAACAATAGTAAAATGATTTTTTATGTAGCACCTCTGTGTCTGATAAGATTCGCTTTAGTTCCACTCAATACATCAACAACACATCAATACAAAGCTTCTCAATTTACCACACAAACTCTCAATATTCGCTTTCTGATCTCATCCTCCATCTCATAACTCATCATACTTTTTATAAACATCAACTTAGTCAACTAATAACCTTGGAGAAATTTCCTAGGTTCAATGAATCTAGACAATCTTAGACTTCATGCTTTACTTATGTTGGCCTTTGACATAACAAGCCAAAACTAAAACATAATCATTACCAGTTTAATCGATTTAAGTCATTTTGTTCTACCGATTGACTGTCCTTCAAAATTGGTTGCTTTGTTTATTAAAACTTGTTCATCCTGTTGAATATACCTATAAGTACCTGTCTCCAACATTCCTATAGAACCACATCACCTAACTCTTCATTGATCGCTCATACCAGTTTCTTTGAATACAACTTTGTTCCTATTTATCAGTTGAAGTCCTATTCGTCAGCTCACTGATAAACTGTCTCCTCTATTGGTTATGTTTTACCAGTTGGCCTAAAAGACTTACATGACTATCAAAACACAGTTGCCATGAATGACAACATAAAACAAGTCATCATTAAACTTATTACATCAAAACGTCATCATCAAGTCAACATTTAGGTCAAACCCGAGTTTAGAATTAACTAAATGATGAAAAATACTTGCAAGTAAATGAAAGAAAATGTATGGAGTAGAATTAACCTCAAGAGACGATGCAATTGAAATGTTGATAGAGATGATTAAAAGGATATGTGAATCTAAATTCTTTGAATGTTGAAAGAGATCTCCTCTTCAATGGTTGAATTCTTGACTTGAATGCAACACCTAGCCTTGAAAGGAGACTTGAGATGCTCAATACTTGAAAGGAATGCTTGAATGCTTCATTTTTCTTGTTGAACTTATTGAACATTTTAAGCTTCATCACATGATTGAACTTATGTGAATAGGAGAGGAAATGATCCTTATATACTTGTTAATTAGGGTTTGTAACTGATTTTCTATCTTTCACTGACATAGGAAAACCTTTTCCCAATCATGATTGATAAATCCAATGCAGGGTTTAAGTGGAGGGTGCCCAAAATAGGGCAGAGATAGGGGCACCATGCCCCTATCCTACCATAATTCAGGATAAGAAGTGTAGGAGAGAAGTGCGGGGTGCAAGGAAATGCATGTTTGAGGAGGTATGTGAATGGCTCAGGTCTCCAGTCTATTAGGATTAATGATAGTCCCAAAGATACTAAGAGGGGGGGGTGAATTAGTATCTAATCGGTTTGTAGAATATTTAACCTTATTAAGAAATTTACATTACAAAATAGTGTATCGATAAATAAGAATTAATGCAGTAAATAAGCATAATAAAGAAAACATAGAAAACACACCATAACACAAGATGTTTAACGAGGAAACCCAGTGTGGGAAAAACCTTGGTGGGATTTGTGACCCATAATATTCACTCACTGGCCAATGAATAAATATTACTTACAATGAGGGGCCTGCACATGCAGGAAGACCAACTACCTAGAGCTCACTGCTTAATAAGAGTCTCACTGACTACAAAAGTAGATTATAAAATCCAATACAATGTACTGCTTCAAATTAGCATCAACTATGCCAGGTTCAGTACCGGTTCTTACAAATCTCACAAATGAGATCTTACATATATACCAAAACCTAAGACCAAATGTGTAGGTCGACTCACTAAGAATATTACAATTAAATACAATAAACAAAAGTTTATTTCATGTCGGCTGGGGTGCCGGTATGTTGGCAAATGCACACTCCAATGAGACATTGTAGGTGATTGAAGGTTTTGTCATTGATGGCAACCTTACAATCTTATGACACCGGCAAGGCATTCCATTGGCATTAGCAAGATCAAACTCTACACTGGCACTTAGACCATCGGCATCGACAGTGAAAGGAAGCATACCGACACAAAGGCTGACAGGATTTTTGTTGTAATATATATATTTTTATTATTGTAAAAACATTGTAAGCCGACTTGGCAAGATGTAAAATGACTCTTATATAAGAGAGTTCATTATAGAACATTGTTAGAATGTAGGATTATTATGGAGGAATGTAATTAGCAGACCTATAATGTGAATTATAGGTTAAAGGTTTATGTAAGAAGCAGAGCAAAAACCAATATTGGATCTAGCATTATAGATGCTATTTTGAAGTAGTAAAAGACACTGGATTTATATAATCCATTTTGTAAGTCAGTGAGACTTCCCATTTTGTATTTGAGCAATGAGCTCTAGGCACTTGGCCTTCCTGCATGTGCAAGCCCCTCTTGTAGCAGTAATATTCTCTTATTGACCAGTAAGTGAATATTGTGGGTCACAAATCCCACATAGGTTTTTCCCACACCAGGTTTCCTTGTTAAATCATTGTGTTATGGTGTGTTTTTCATGTGGTTACTATTATCTCTATTTATAGCATTACTTTCTATTTACTGATACACAGTATTAATATGTTCTGCATGTTTTAAGTTGAAAAATTGCTCATACCGGTTAGATACTGATTCCCGCCCCCCCCCCCCTCTCTGTATCTGTGGGAATCCTAACAATTGGTATCAGAGCCTGGTCCTCTATTTTCAAAAGCCTAATAGCTTGAGGAAGATCTTGACACTGGTAGACATGGAAAATTTGATGAAGCAATTGGAAGGAGCTCTCTCAGATTTTGATACAGAAAAGTTGAAAAATATCAAACTTGAAGATGATCTAAAGGCAGCTCAAGAAATTATTCAAGCACTTCAAGAAAATCTTACCATTGCAAGAAACAAGAGAAGAGAACTTTGTGAAAAAATGGAAATTGAGGATGATGAAAAAGAAACTCTTAATGATATGATAAACAAGTTGAAGCTAGAGAACATAACAACAAGGAATGAGATGCAGGATATGACTATGAGATTTTCTAAAGAAATTGAAGATAGAAAAAAAAATGAAGAAGATTTCACTAAAAGACTAAGTGATGCAGCAAATGAGAACACAAGACTTAGCTATGAAAATGATTTGTCGAAAACAAATCTGATACACAGACAAAATGATTCAAATGAACTGATAAGATAGAAAGAAGTCTTAGAAAGAGAACTAGATACTGCAAATCAGCACAAAGAGAAATTCAAGAAAAGCTCAGAAGAACTTGGTGACTTATTGAAGAATCAGAAACCTAAAGGTGACACTTGTGGAATTGGCTTTGAAGTTGGTGAAAGCTCTGGTACAGCAAACACACAAGATCATAGCAAACCGGTAAGACAACCTACTGCTTATAAATTCAATGGAAAATGCTTTAATTGTAATAAGTATGGTCATAGATAAAATCAATGTAGATCTAGAAGTTATTAGAGTTCCAATACACCCACCAATCAATGTTCAAAATGCAACAAAGTTGGTCATAATTCTGAAAATTGCAGAATGAATGTGAGATGTTATGTTTGTGGAAGATTTGGACACTTATCTAATCAATGTAGAACACAAACCGGCATAGGTTATAGAAAGCCTACTCAAAAAAATAATGTGACTTGTTATGCATGTAAAAAAATTGGGCATATTGCAAAATTTTGTAGAAGCAAGTCCTCACCGGCAAACAACAAAGGTCCTAGCTTGAAAGGAAAAGAAAAAGTTGAAGAAGTTAAGCATGAATTTTCAAAACAATGGATCAAGAAATCAAAACTGAATGTGGATAGGAATACTCCACCATCGGTAGAACCAAGCAACACCCCACTAGTAGAACAGAGTAGCACTCCACCGGCAGGAGTCTCTTCATCCAATTGAAGAAATTTCTTTGAGGGTTTGGCAATCAATGTGAAATATGCTATTATTCCCTCAGTTGATGGTGAAAAGTAGAAAATTACTTCTATACCAGGAAATAGAGTTAAGTGATTACTTAACCGACATACATTAAATGAGGTAGTTGGCAAATTAATATTACAAATTAGTTGTTTTGGCTCCATTTTACTTCACCGAGCATTCAAACATTCGAAGAGCGCGAAATCTCCAGAGCTAAGGTATTTTGAGCAAAGAGGCAAGCATTTCAGCAACCAATCTTTCAAAGGAAGAAAAGGTATTTATAATCATGGCATCCTCCTCTATACCTGAATTCATAGAAAACCCTACTATTGTGGAAGTAATCAAGCACCCTAGGCCCGTATTTCAGCTAGTTCCCAAGATAGCAAAGAAGGATGATAATGTAGGTTCTTTTTCCCAAATTCCCAAAGGAGTTGTTTATTCAGAAGACCCTAGAATTTATATCCATTGCCATATAGAAGAATTAGGAGATGAAGAAATCAAGAACATGTACAAAACTATTATTTGTGATGATTCTGGTAATGTAAAACCTAAACACCAAATTGTTGAAACCCTAGGATTCACAGAAATCCTTAGCATTCTGGATTTCCCCAAGGAAGTCATAAGGATAATGTTGAGTAGAGTACATGGTGAATTCTTTTGGCTTGATTCGGTTCATAAAATTACCAAGGAAGCTGTGAAAGTTGTAATAGGGTTACCCTCCACCGATAACAGACCAGACAAAACAAAGAAGGTCTCAAATGACCTGGTAATGAATCTAATAGGTGCAACATCCGACAAAAGGTCCTTAAGGGTTAATGATGTGACTAACATAAATGTGAGATTTATCAGCATGATTTTAGGTTACAAAACAACTCATGCAAACTGGCTGAACTCAGTTTCCAGCTTATGCATAAAAAGTGCACATGATATGATTAATGAAAATATGAAAATTGATATATCTGAGTGGTTAAAAGATGAATTGATTGATAATCTAGGAAAGATCAAGAAGGATAAGAAAGGGACATTTAGATTTGGCAATTTACTTGTATGTCTGATGCTACATATAATAGAACAGGTTCCCGATATAGGCAACAAAAACCTTAGATTTGACATACCGATAGGAAAACAGTTAGTTGACTTATTGAACAATTTGGGTGAAAACAAGGAGAAGAATGTCGATGAATATTTTCTAGCACTAAAGGCCAAAATGAACACAGAGTCAGAATATCATAGAAAATTGTGGACAAATATAAGGATGACATATGTTTTGTGATCAAGAAAGATGAGATTTGGATGGAAGAAGTGATCCCAAGAACAATTTGGGTTACTAAAATGGGCTATGAGACCGATGACCACATCATTGAGACATATGCAAAAGCCCTCTTGGAAGCACCCAAGGAAGCTAAGGAAGAAGTATTTGGTAGTGCTAAAACCATTGAAAGCCAAATTCAATCCAAAAAGAGAGTGAAGAAAGTAGAAGCAACTATGAGGAGAGGTTCAAGATAGGCAAAGGCTATCAAAGAAGATGTACTGAAACAAACTGGTATCACTGAAGATGAGTTGGAGGCACTACAACTTAAAACTCACCTTTCACCAGTAGCTACTTCATCAGAGAGTGATATGCCTGCAACATTTAAAAGAGTTTTAAGGAAAAGAGAACCTTCACCGGTATCCACTCCTTCACCTAGAAGAACCAGGCAAAAACAATAGGCAGTGAGGTCTCCAATCAAGAAGACAACCCCTAAGAAGAAGAAGTTGACACCAAAGAAAAAGACTCAACAGAATATTGCTCTGATTGACAGACTATTAGATGAGATCATAGAAGAAGGAAAACTTAAAAACATCAACAAATTGTATGACTCAATATCAGCTGATGATAAAGAAAAGGTTAAAAATAGTGGTATTTTACACTTGGATATCTATAAGAAGTTCTTAATGCAAGTTGTAGATGAACTACCAGATGAACTATTCAAGAGACTGGAAGTAAGAAGACAAGCTGTGGTAGATCTTGATAAGAAAATAAAAATTGAAAAATTACTTGATGTCTACCCAGTTAACTCTCCAAAAGAAATTGATGATCTAATTGCAGAAGCTAACCGGTCAGTATTCTCTATTACACTGATGGTTGGAAGAATAAATGAGGTTGCAGGGGAAACTAGTAATGCATGGGATATATTCCTTGTGGAGAAAGAAAAATAGGAAGAGTATAGGAATCCCAAGCCTATCAAAGTTTATCAAAAGGACAAGGATAAAGGGAAAGGCAAGATTGGTGGTCCCCCAAGCTTAAAGATAACTGATGATTTACCCCCACCACCTCAAGATACTCCACCAGTACGAAGATCAACCGGTAGATGACAGTATGGATGTATCACAAGAGGATACTAATCCTAACTCTAAGGTACTATATACTATGGATGTTGATACTCAAAAGGTCAACATTGTAGTAGACAAAGACACAACTGGTAAGATATATATGGCTAGTGAGCCACCGGTAACTAACAACACTGATAACACACAAGAAAAACCAGCAGATGATAACACAGGACAATAGGCAGAAACACAAATAGATCAACAAATAGAGAAACAAGCAGAGCAACAGGCTCCAGAACAACAACAGGGTAATGCAGAATTAGTGCCACTGGCATCTAGTGAACAAGGTAAACCATTGGTTAAGGAAATGGAAACACAGACTGACCTACCAGAGGTCACTACAAGCAAGGATAGTGCTCCCATCGGCGGAATTTAGTATGTTGGTTCCTCTTCTACATGATTTAAATCAACTAATGTAACTGAAGTTCTTTTATATTATTCGAAGAAAATAACAGATTGTAGTTCATAGGCTTATAAAGCTATAGATGACACAATCCCAATTTTAAAGATGATAGCTCCAAAATGCAATGTAGATAATAAGGATTCATTGACTCAACTTGACACTTTGTCTAAGTATATTACTGACAACACAGTGACAGTTGAGCAAATAAGGTAAGATGCATTCAAAGAGAAGTTAGAAAAGGAAAAACAAAAATTCTTTGAGGATCAAATAAGGAAGTGTACAAGGGAATTTGACACACTTCTACTGGAACTGTGCAACACACTTAAGGAATTCAAAAATTTGTATAGAGACACTTGCAAGACAAACTTTTTGATAGTTGACATTGACAATATAATAAGCAAGATACAGGAGGAAATTAATAAGCTACCTGACAATTTTATTAATTCATCTGATTCATTATCAATTTTTGAGAAAAAGATAATAGGTTTTAAGGAAGAGTTACTAAAGTTAGAAAGAGAAAAGGAGAAAATAAAAAGCAAGGCTAAGGATCTGAAATAGAGATTAAGTCCAAAGTTGGACTACTTAGCATGTCTAAGGAAAGAAATATCTGAAGCATTAGTAAAGGGACAGAAAACATCGGTAGAGAAAATGCAACACCTCACCAGTACAGTTCAAAGAACAGAGGCAGCAATAAAAGATAGTAAGAAGTTTCTTGAAAGCCTAAATTTAATTTTGGCGGATCTTTTTCAAATTGTAACCACCCGGTTACAAGGTTGAGATAGAAAACCACACTCTATTGACACCCTGACAACCTTTGCCATTGATGCCAAAGGGGGGGAGTAGTGGAATGAGAAAATAATCAGCAAAGGACTCATCTGCTCAAGGGGAGTTCATACATTTTTGGTACACATATTTTTGGACTTCAATTTTTGGACACACTTTTGAATTTTCTCATGAGTGTTGCCATCAATGCCAAAGGGGGAGATTGTTGGAAAATGCACACTCCTGTGAGAAATTGTAGGTGATTGAAGGTTTTGTCATTGATGGAAACCTTACAATCCTATGACACTGACAAGGCATTCCACTGGCATTAGCAAGATCAGACTCTACACTAGCACTTAGACCACCAACACCGATAGTGAAAGGAAGCATACCGGCACAGAGGCCGACATAATTTTTGTTGTAATATGTTTTGTTTATTATTGTAAAAATATTGTAAGCTGACTTGGCAAGATGTAAAATGACTCTTATATAAGAGATTTCATTATAGAACATTGTTAGAATGTAGGATTATTATGGAGGAATGTAATTAGCAGACCTATTATGTGAATTATAGGTTAAGGGTTTATGTAAGAAGCAGAGCAGAAACTGATACTGGATCTGGCATTATAGATGCTATTTTGAAGTAGTACAAGACATTGGATTTATATAATCCATTTTGTAAGTCAGTGAGACTTCCCATTTTGTATTTGAGCAGTGAGCTCTAGGCACTTGGCCTTCCTGCATGTGCAGGCCCCTCTTGTAGCAGTAATATTCTCTTATTGGCCAGTAAGTAAATATTGTGGGTCACAAATCCCACCGAGGTTTTTCCCACACCGGGTTTCCTCATTAAATCATTGTGTTATGGTGTTTTTTTCATGTGGTTACTGTTATCTCTATTTATGAATCCTAACACTGTATGATTTGTTGTCATTGTTAGTGAAGTGTCTGTCGGAGTATGTAGATCTCTATGTCAGTGTCGGTGCCTGTCGGTGGCTTTACTTGATGAATGCCAGAAGGTTGCTAGATGGTTTCCATCAGTGACAACATCAACTATTCTCATAAGAGTGTAGAATGCCAACAATCTCTCCCTTTGGCATTGATAGCAACACTCATGAGAAAAACCCAAAAACTATTTCAAAAACTGAAGTCCAAAAAGTTACCAAAAATATATGCTCCCCCTGAGCAGATGATCTCCTCTGAATAATCATTTTTCTTTGTCCACTACTCCCCGTTTGATATCAATGACAAAGGTTGTCAAAAATTGTCAAATGAGTGCAAAAATTTCACCTCAAAGTTTATAACCGGTTGGTTACAATCTGAAATGTCTGCCAAAACAAAATTTAAACTCTGCATGAATCTGTTGCTGTCATTCAGGGTTGCCTCGGTTTGTTGGATCATGCCGGTGAGATGATGCACATGCTCTTTTAGTGATCTTTCTCCTTGAAGTAATTCCTTAGAGATCTCATTTCTCAGAGAGATAAGATTGTCAAACTTGGGATCAAGTTTGTATTTAAGCTCTCTGGCATTAGCCTTAATCCTTTCCTTTTCTTTCTTAAATTTCTCCAACTTTTCCTCAAAACCTTATATTTCCTGGTCAATAACTAATATAGGTTTAGATGAACCAATTATGTTATCAGCCATGTCATCTATCTCCTTCTGTAATCTTCTTATTTCCCTTTTAGTGTCCTTTGTCAATAGATGTGGCTTGCATGTTTCTCTGTACAACTCTTTATATTCTAAAATTGTACTATTCAGTGTCGGTAAAAGTATTTTTTATGTGTTCTATGCACTTCTTTATTGTATCCTCAAAGAATTTATCCTTCTTCTTTTCAAATTTCTCTTTGAATGTGTCCTCATTTACCTTATCAACCATTATTACATTGTCAGTAATGAATTTGGACAATGTGTCCAACTTACCTAAAGAATCCTTTACATGATCTATATTACATTTTGGTGCAATCAACTTAAGTATTGGTATTGTGTCATCAATTGCTTTGTAAGTCAATGCATTATAGTCAGTTATCTTCTTGATAGAGTCTAGGAGCACCTCTATCACATTAGTAGGCTTGAATTCACTTAATTAAGTATTGGATATCTGACCAACTCCCTTAATTACCTCTATGCTTCCAACATTTGTAATCATTTTTCTTGTATTATCCTCTAGTGGATCAATTTGAGTTTGCATTTCAACTAGCAATGGTTTGTATTTCTCAGTGATTATCGGTTTGCTACTTCAATGTGTACCTATGCCTCTATTGGTTTCTCTGTTGGTTTCTCTATGTGCCCAGCTGTTGGTATCTCTGTCTCAATAGGTTTCTTAGTGCCAATCTTTGTACCTTCAGTATTCTTTCTAGTATCCAATGGTTGTTCAGTTTGTAATGTTTTCTCTGTTTGAATCTCAATCTCTATAGTCTCTGTCGGTTTCTCAGCAATGTTTCCACTGTCAATAATTTTATCCTTAACCTTTGTATTGTCTTTATCCACAACAATGTTTACTTCCTGAGTGTCTACATTCATGGTGAATAAAATTTCAGAGTCAGGATTAGTGTCATCATGTGTTACACCTTCACTTTCAGTAACTGGTGGATCAACAGAATGTATCGGTGCAGTATCCAAGGGTGGTGTTAAGTTGTTAATTATCTTGATGTTTGGTATTCGACCAACTTTACCTTTCCCTTTGTCCTTATCCTTCTGTTAAACTTTGAATGTTTTCTTCAGCCTGTTCAATTCTTCTTGTTTTTCCTTTTGCACAAAAAAGATATCCCATTTATCAGTAGTTTCCTATGCAATCTCATTCACTCTACCTGCCATCAAACTTACTTGTCGGTGACCACTAGAAAAAATGGATCTGTTAGCTTCACATATTAGGTCATCAATCTCCTCTTTTGTGTTAACTGGATGTACAGCTAGAAATTTTTCAATTTTAAGTTTCTTGTCCAATTCCATTACTGCAATCCTCTTTGCATCTAACCTTCTATACAGTTCATTAGGCAAGTCATCCACAACTTCAATTAAAACTTTTTTGTATATGTCCAGATGTAAAATAATACTATTTTCAATGCTTTCCTTTTCTAAATCCTTGAATATGTTATACAATTTTATCACATTATCCAAATTGTCGTCATTAGTTATTTCATTTAGCAAATTATCCAATGGAGGTATAACCATTTTCTGTTTCTTCTTGGGAGTCAGTTTCTTTGTCGGTTGCCTTACTACCTGTTGTTTCTTTCTTAAACTCTTTTTTCTTTTGGGTGGAGGAGATGGTACCAATGAAGGTTTTCTTTTCCTTTCAACTCTTTTGAATTCAGCTGGTATCTCACTATGAAAAGATGTGCCAACCGGTGAAATGTGTGCCTTCGGTTGTAGTCCTTCCAGCTCACTAGCCTTTATACTAGTAATGTTCGTAACATTTTCTTTTATTTTCTTTACCTTCTTTGATGCATCTCTTATATACTTTTCTCTTCTCTTGCTTTGCTTCATTGTTTTCATTTCACTTTCAATTGTTTCTACACTACCAAAAACTTCTTCTGTTGGTTCTCTTGGTGCATCTAACAAAGCTTTTACATAATTTTCAATAATATTGAGATCTACCTCATAATCCATTTCTGTTACCCATACAGTTCTAGTAAGTACCGCTTCCGTCCATGTCTCATCCTTCTTAAGTACAAAATAGATTTATTTGTCATATTTATCCACTACACTCTACGGTAGTCTTTCTCTGGTTTTCATTTTGGCTTGAAAAGCCTTAAAATATTCAGTGATGTTGTTTTCCTTAGCAGTACTCATGCTAGTGAAATCTTCCTGTAATTGTTTGCCTACCGATATGTCATATCCAAAGTCTTTTGGTCCTATACCAAGGATTTCTTTTGTGAAATACAACATTAAGCATACTAAGAGATTACCAAAATGAAATGTCCCTTTCTTATCACCTTTTATCTTTTTCAAGTTATCTATGAGTTCATCCTTCAGCCATTCACACACATCAATCATTGCATTATTGTTTACCATTTTATAAGCACTATTAATGCAAAGACTAGAAACTGAATTAAGTATGTTTGCATGTGTAGTCTTGTAACCTAAAATCATACTTATGAATCTCACATTTATGTCCTTGATGTCATTCAATCTTAGAGATTTACTATCAGATGTTTCTCCGGTTAGGGTCATGACTTTGTTGTTAGGAACCTTCTTAGTTTTGTCTGGTCTTCTGGTGGTTGAGGGTAAACCTCTTACTACTCTAATTTCTTGCCAGGTGAATTTGTAGATAGAGTCTAACCAAGTAAATTCTCCATGTTCCCTACTTAGGACAATTCTCACTACTTCTTCCAAAAATTCAGGGATATTCAAAATTTCCACAAAACCTAAACTCTCAATAATCTTGTGCTCGGGTTTGACAGTTCAATTTTCATCACAAATTATGGTTCTCAACATTTTTAACAACTCTTCAAAACCCAATTCTTCAATGTTGCAGTGAATATAAATCCTAGGGTCTTCAGCATAAGCTACACCTTTAGGAATCTTTAAAAATGTGCCTATGGAATCATCTCGTTTAGCTATCCTAGGAATAATTTTGAACACGGGCCTAGGGTGCTTTACATTTTCCATGATAGTAGGGTTTGCAATAAATTTGGGAGCAGAAGAAGAAGCCATTTGAAAAATACCTTTAGCTACCTAATAATGTTTGAATGCTTGAAATAAATCGCTTCACAACTTTTCCTTGAATGCCTTTGCTCAGATTTCATGCTCTCTGCTAATTTAAATGCTTAGTGAATCAAAAATGAGGGAAAACGATGATTTATAATGACTTTTCCTTCAACAACCGCATTAAATGCTTGTCGGTTAAGTGAAAAATTAACACATCTATTGACAAAGAAGAAATCTATCTTCTCACCATCAACTGAGGGTAATCTGCATGATTTTCAACTTGCTACAATACCCCTAAAGGGTTACTTCTTAGTTGGATGAAGAATCTCCTACTTGTGGAGTAATACTATGTTCTATCGGTGAAGAAATAGTCTCATCAACATTTTGATCTGTCTTTCTAATCCATTGTTTTGAAAATTCTTGCTTTACCTCATCTACCTTTTCTTTGCCTTTCAAACTGGGTCCTTTATTATTTGCCGGTCAAGTCTTTCTTCTACAAAATTTTCCAATATGTCCAATTTTGTTACAAGAATAATAAATCACATTATTCTTTTGAATATCCTTTCCATATCCTATGTTGGTTTGTGATATGCATTGATTAGATAAGTCCCCAAATCTTCCACAAATATAACATCTTACATTCATTTTGCAATTTTCTGAATTATAACCAACTTTTTTGCATTTGGAACATTGACCGGTGGGTGCATTAATGTTCTGATTGTTTCTAGATCTACACTAATTTTCTCTATGACATACTTGTTACAGTTAACGCATTTCCCATTAAATTTGTAAGCATTAGGTTGTCTTACCGGTTTACTGTGATCATCATTGTTTGCAGTACTGAAACTTTCTCCAACTTCAAATCCAAGTCCATTAGTATCTCTATTAGGTTTCTAACTTTTTAGCGTATCATCAAGTTCCTCTAAACTTTTCTTGAATTTCTCTTTGTGTTGATTTGCAGTAGCCAACTCATTTTCCAGAATTTCCATTTGTCTCATAAGTTCAGTTTTATCATGTTGCATGTGAATCAGATCTGTCTTCAACATATCATTTTCATGACTCAGTCTTAGATTTTGATTCCCAGCATCATTTAGTCTCCTAGTCAAGTCATCTTCATTCTTCTTCCTATCTTCAATGTCTTTACAAAATTTCATAGTCATATCTTGCATTTCATTCCTCATAGTAATGTTTTCTTGTCTCAACTTGTTCACAAGTTCATTAAGAGTTTCCTTTTCATCATTATCACTCTGCATCTTCTCATGAAGTTCTTTTATTTTATTTTGAGCTATAGTAAGATTCTCCTGAAATCCTTGAATGAATTCTTGTGTAGTCCTTAGATCATCTTCAAGTTTGATATTCTTCAACTTCTCTACATCATAGTCTATAAGAGCTCCTTCCAATTGCTTTCTTAAGTTCTCTGTCTATACCAGTGTCAGAATTGTCCTCAAGTTGTTAGGCTTTTGAAAATAGAGGACTAGGCTCTGATACCAATTGTTAGGAATAATGATAGTCCCAAAGATACTAAGAGGGGGGGGGGGGGGGGTGAATCGGTATCTAACTAGTTTGTAGAATATTTAACTTTATTAAGAACTTTGCATTCCAAAACAGTTTACCAGTAAATAAGAATTAATGCAGTAACAATAAAGACAACATAGAAAACACACCATAACACAAGATGTTTAACAAGGAAACCTGGTGTGGGAAAAACCTTGGTGGGATTTGTGACCCACAATATTCACTCACTAGACAATGAATAAATATTACTTACAATGAGGGGCCTCCACATGCAGGAAGGCCAACTGCCTAGAGCTCACCGCTCAATAAGAGTCTCACTGACTACAAAAGTGGATTATAAAATCCAATACAATATACTGCTTCAAATTAGCATCAATTATGCCAAGTTCAATACCGGTTTAAGCTCATTCTATAACCAAAACCTTCGCTATCACTTATATCAAAATATCATCCATGCACACTTTCTTCTACCATACCTTCTCTACATAATCTCACAAATGAGAGCTTACATATATACCAAAACCTAAGACAACATGTGTAGGTTGGCTCACTAAGAATATTACAATTAAATACAATAAACAAAAGTTTATTTCCTGTTGGCTAGGGTGTCAGTATGCATTGTTGCCACTGTCGGTGAAGAGTCTGCTGGTGTATGTAGATATCTATACCGGTGTCGGTGCTTGCCTATAGCTTTACTAGATGAATGCCAAAAGGTTGCTAGATGGTTACCATCAATGACAACACCAACTATTCTCATCAGAGTGTAGAATGCCAACACAGTTAGGCTTAGGGATTTGTTCGCCAATGTGAAGACCCAAATGCAGTCGAAAATTACAAGGGTCGCAATTTTATGATGCTAAAATTATATTGTATTGAGTGTGATTATATTTTTTAATTAGGTGATGAGTGTTGAGCTGACCTTGGCTGAATAGGTTGATGTTGTGTATAAATAAATGTAATAAATTTGTATTTGAGGTGTGTGAAGTGAGTGGATGTGTGCATGTGCACAAAATATATACATCTTTTGAAGGGAGAGAAGAAGTGTGAAGAAGAAAGTTTTTTTTTTTTTCAATGGAACTCAACCAGGCATTAAGGAGATGTTATTTTCTAGTTCTTTGTTTCTGGATGTGATTTGAATCTGTATGTACAAGTAGTGAGATCTAGGTAGTATGCCTGAATGCATGCACATTCCCCATTGTAATACTTCTAACATAGTATATCTATTTGTGGGTTCATCCCCATCATGATTTTTCTCGTAATTGGTGTTATGTATGTTCATGTGTATTGATGATTTATGCTTTCATGTTCAATTATCAGATCTAAGAATTTGTTTAAGTTGTGTTAGTTTTTGAGATAATTGATTCACCCCCCATCCCCCTCAATTGTCTGCACTATTTCATCAACTCATCCAATGTTAATTTATCTAAATATTTAGGTTCTTCAACAATAGGTACCTTTATATCAAATCTTGAGGGAAGGGATATAAGTACCTTTTTCAAAGTCATGGTCTCCTTCATTTCTTCACCAAATCTTCTAACAAAGTTGACAGCTTAATCAACTTGAAATCCTTCATTTTTACTCTCAAAATGACTTGGGTAGATCTAAAGATTTTCTTTATTGACCTTTTCATCTCCTTGATAGATATTATGCAACTTATACCACACTTCGTTTGTTTTCCTACAATGCATGATCTTCACAAACTCAGAGTTAGATAAACAACATAAAATAGTGTTCCTTGCCTTAGCATTATTCTCAAAAGCCTTCTTTTAATTCTAATCTCTTGGAGGACTATCAAGTATTTCATAACCATCCACAACTAAATATTAAACATTAAATCCTAGGCCATCAAATATGCTTCCATCCTCACACTCCAAAAAGCATAATTAATTGTTGGAAACATGAGCTGTTGTGCTATGTAGTCATTGATGTTACCTTGTGTTGTAGAATGAGTTGTTGTGTTAGATGTCACCTTATTGTGTAGATGAGTCATGTTATATTGGATGTCACTATGTATCTTGTGTTGCAAATTATTTTTGTATATTGGATGTCTCTATGTACCTTGTGTTGTAGATGAGTTGTTGTATACTAGGTGTCACTAGATGTTGTAGATAGTGGTCTGATGTTGTTGAATGGTCTGGCAATGACATTAAGTATGATGTTTTTTTGAAATATTGGTGTAGTAGAAGGTTTAATATGTGGGAAATAGTATTTATGTAAAAAAGGTATTCAATATACCAGTGGAAGAATGCTTTGCATTCCTCCACTATGTGAATATTATAAAGTGTGATTCTAGATATAATATTTATCATCTATGTATATTGTACTATCAAGTTTTAGATCCTCTATTTCTTAGATGGTTGAGTTAGTTATTGCTATTTCTAACAATGGTTGTTTGTCAGAACTGGTTTGGAGAATGCTTCACAGTTCTTTGATATGTGGATTCAAGTGTTCCAACTTTGAGGACATGTTAATTTGATTTATGCAATATTCCAGTTTAGTTATTTAGTGATTGTTCAACCCAAAAGAGAAGTTATGATATTTTGAGTTCAGTGTTGTCGGTTAGTTCATGTTTCAACTGACTAAGGTGATTTGTTCTATCTAGATCATGCCTCTTTTGGTCTAAACACATTTTGGCGATTAGTTTTTTATATTGATATTGGTCTCACCATGGTGTGTGTTGATCTGTATCATGTTGTATGCATTGGCGAATGTTTTCGGATAGACTAGTTGGTGTGCTACATTGTTTACCTACATGTTTTACTTGGTGTTGACCTTGAAGGATATGTTAGCATGTGTGGTTCATTGGAATTAGTTGGAAATGTTGTTTTATGATGTATTTAGGTTATCTCTATCTCCTAGAGTGGATCACATTTGATGTTATAGGTCCGGATGGTCCAACTTCAGTAATATTGTATACTCTATCTATCTAACCTAGTTTATGTTGGTATCCAAGAACACTGAGAAGGGGGGTGAATCAGTATTCTACCAGAATATAAGTTTTTAGCCTTATCAAAACATTCATTCATCAACTGGTAAACATAAATACATATAATTGAAACAAATAATGCAATCACATAAATGAACAACATAACAAAGAGAGTTTATATGTGGAAAACCTCAATGAGGAAAAACCAAGGTGGAATTTGTGACCCACAATATCAGTTCACTGGCCATATGAAGAGATATTACATATAATAGGGACATGCACATGCAAGAAAGCACACTTCCTAGAGAAGACTTCTCATCACCAAGAGCGTCATTGACTCCAATCACTTTCAGATGCAAAACTGCAAAACAAAACTCATACAATGCATCTGCTATGCCTAATTGAGTTCTAGTTAAGGCTCTGATTGTTCCAGTTCTTAAACCCTAAACCCTTGCCAAAATAACATACACCTTATGAGTACCTTATAAATCATCTACAGATCATTACAAAATATTTCTTTTGCATACAAATGATCTTGTATACATAAACTTCACATGTCAGGTCTTATCTTGAATGTTATCACTTAAATGACCTAATAGATTGACTTATATACCCTTCTAAACATTTATGCCATATGTTGGCTTACATACAAAATGATAATACATATCAACTCATTACAAATACGTATGAATTATAAAATTCTTTTCTAGATACTACCCTTTGTTGGTTACCTTGAAATCCTTGATGTCGGTAAAGTGTCTACCGGATGCCGATGAACCAAAATATGTTGCCAATGTTGCCATCAATGACAACATAAGAAATCGAATGAGTGTCAATTTCCAACAATCTCCCCCTTTGGCATTGATGGCAACACTCGTGTGAAAAATGGTTTCAATCTTCCCTTTCAATCCTCTAATGTGATACTACTCCCCCTGAGCTATATATGCGATCTAAAATTTGATTCATACATATTTCACCTTCTATTTTTCACATACATTACTCCCCCTTTGGTATCAATGCCAAAAACCAATATAAAGAATGAATAAATCAATGAAATTCTGTACAGGGGAATGTCTCCCAAAATACTTACTAGAGTTGAATGAGCTTGAAGATTTCCAAGTAAGAATTTTTCAAAAACTCAAAGTATGTGTCCCAACTAGATTTGAATGTCCCTGAAATTGACACAAGTCCATTTAGGGCATATGCATGAGGTTCTTTCTCCTTGAGTTATTTTGGTGTGGGCTTTCCCACCATATCTATACACTCCTTATGTACATACAGTGTGTCCAACTGGGGACTCACTAACCCTTTGAGCTCTTTAGCTTTCTGTATGATTTTATCCCTGTCTCTTTCAAGAGCTGAAATTTGGACTTCTAATAACAAAATTTGACCATCTACAAATGTGGTTAAAGAATTTACTCCATCAAAGTTATTTACAATGCCTGTAATTGTATTTTGAATATCTTTAATGCTTTTGTCTATACCTATTGTAAGTAAAATTGAATTGCAACATAGCTGGTAAATATTTGTACATTGCCTCAAAGCATTATCTGTCATTTTTAATCTATCAGCTATCTATACCTTATCCAATTCAATCAACTAATATAAATTGGCCCTCTTGGCCTAAGCAAACCGGTCCAGAGCATGCCAGTTAGAGATCTGCTATAGTGATTGAAATTGCTTTGTTATATGCTCTGTCAACATATTGAGCTTGCTGGATTAACTTTCTCCCTTGTCAATTTGGCATTCCGGGACTAACTGGTGCAGAATTGGAATGGAATGATCAATTATTTTCTTTTCCTCATTCCCTTCATTTTCTGAGTTGCAATCATCATAAGTTCAGTTGAACTCATCTCTGTTATGCTCTTCTTCTCAGGATTTGTAGTGGTAATTGCCAATAATGTAGTTCTGGCTACTAGTTCTCTATCAAATTCCTCTCCCTTTTTATTTGATGATTGTGTATAAACACTTATCTTAGTTTGAACTTCCTTTTCCTTCTCTCCTTTCGGATTTATCTCTTTATCTTTCTCTTCTAGTTTATTTTCTCCTATATCATCTTCTTTTACACCGGTTGCTTTGCCACTTGGTGCAATATCTATTACTGTCAGTTCCACATTTGTTGTATCCTCAACCTATTCATTCTCATCCATAGGACTATTATCCTCAACATCTATAACATTTTTATTATATACACTAGCTTTCTCTTCCTATATCACCTCTTTTTTTTGTATATTTGCTTCTATCGAAGATTCTACATTTAATTCCTTGGCATCTTTCAAAATTGTAGATAGGCTATCCACTACACCTTTGCCTTTTCCATCAACTGGGATGTCTGAAGTGTCAGACTTAGGATTATCTTTCATTGATGTAAAGAAATCAGGGTTGTCAATAAAGAATTTAACCCATGCCTCATGGGTTTCACTAATTATTTCTTTAACTCTACCTACCATAAAGTTAACTGTCATGTGCCTGCTTATAAAAATTGTTCTATTAGCAGTTTCAAGGCACCTATCCATCTTCTCTGGGGTAATTGAACCACAATTAGTTAATAATTCTTGAATCTTTATCTGCCAGTCTTTCTCCGTAGCAAATAATCTTCTAGCATTTATATTATAATATAATTGTTCCAGTATTTTCTTTGCAATCTTTAATAAAGCCTTCTTATATATGTCCAAGTATAACAAAACAACTTTCTCAATTTCTTTTTATTCATTATCATCCAAATGTTCATAATAATGCTAAATGTTCTTTAGCATACCATCCTTTGTTATCTCATCTATTAACTTAGCACAAGACATACGTGGAATGATAGTGACATTATCGATTTCAATAGCTTCATATATGTCTTCCTTATTCTTCTTCTTGTTGGATGATGCAAGAGTTTCTTTCACTAGCCTTTTCTTCTAAGTATGCTTCCTTTCAGCTGAATGACTTGCTGGTATCTTAATGGTTACCTTCCTTGCTATCTACTTCCTTGTCTTCTTAGCTTTCTCCTTTGGATCTTCTACCTTCTTTCTTTGCACCATCTTGAAAGATAGAGGAATTTCATCCTCATTCTCAGTATCTGAAGTAATTGGTGCAATGAGAGATTCGGGTTATTTCCTCTTCTTTACTTCTTTGGTTGATGAGGCATCGATTATAGTCTAAATGTCTTTTGAGACCTTTTCAACAAGTTGACTTACTTTTCTTTGTTGCCTCTCTCTCTTCTTCTAATTAAATTCTATTTTAACTTCAAGTTCTTTTTGCTTTGCAGTTCCAAATGATTTTTCAGATTCATCTGCCAGTGCATCTATAAGCATCCTAGCATATGCATCCAAAATGCTTGCATCTACCCCATAACCCATTTCCTCAATCCTTATCTTCCAGGGTATCACAACTTCCATAAGAGTTTCATCCTTTTTCACCATGCAATAGATTTCAGTTGAGTATTTCTCAACTATGTGCTTTGGAATTTTTCCCTTGACTTCATGGATTTGTGAAATGATTTGAAGTATCCCCAAACTTTGTCATCTCTTATATTTCCCAAAATGGGGATATCACCCTTAATCTACCTGCCTACTGATATATCGAAGGCCCATTGCATTTTTCCCAAACTTGGTATCTCATTAAAAAAGAAAATCATTAAGCACACTATCAAATTTCCATACCTGGAAAACTCCTTTCTTTTAACCCTTAATCTTGACTAAGTTCATAATCAACTCCTCTTTCATCCATTCACACAGATCATACTTTTCATCCTTCTTCAACATTTGATATGCAACAAAAATGCAAGAGCTAGAAACAAAGTTAAGTCGGTTAGATTGGGTTACCTTCTAACCTATAATCATGCTAATGAATTTGACATCTTTATCAGTAATGGTACTAACTCTCATTGACTGATTATCAGAGGTTGCACCTATGAGCTTGTTGATATGATCATTTGATATCTTCTTCTCTCGTTTCTCACCTATCTGAGGTAAGCTGGTGATGGCCCTGATTTCTTCCTTGGTGATCTTATGGGGTCTATCTAGCCAAATAAATTCACCATGAACTCTACTCAGCACGTACCATATTATTTCATCCTCAAACTCAGGAATATCTAAGATTCTAATTAGCCCTAGGTCTACAATATGCTTGAATTTGGGCTTGATGATTTTGGAGTCATTCAACGGTTCATATATGTATATTTATTTGATCTTAGTTGTTCCCAAGTACTCTATATTGTAGTGGTTGTAAGCTCTCACATCCTCAACATAAATAATTCCTTTAAGAACCCTCAAAAAAGCATCAACCGAATCATCCAGAGTTGCAATATGTGGGCATCTCTTGAATATTGGTCTTAGATAGTCCTTAACCTCTACTACAGTGAGATTTGCAATGAAAGTAGGGACAGAAGAAAAACCGGCCTCCATTTTGAATGATTGAATTGTGAAAAATACTTGGAAATAGTGGTCGGTGACAAACCCTAGATATCTCCTTTGGATGTAGTTGAAATCGTTGATGGTTGCTTCTGATCGCTATGAATCGTCTTTGACTTGCTCTTTATCGCTCTCAATGCAAGGTGAACATACTAAAGTGAATTCTTCCTTTTATCCTTCAAAAAACCCTAATTTTCCATCGACATAAATGCCTTTCGGTGAGACATACCAGATCTCAATTCAACATATATATGTTGGATAAACATTCTTAGATATCTGAAACTTCCTTACAAATCTCTTTCCTAGGGAATATGAATGATTTACATGAAATTTTCCTACCCCTAAGGCATCTACCTCAGTTTCTGAATGAGCTTCTTGCTGGTGCAGGTGTTAGGTAGTCTAGGTAACCGGAAGACAACTGAGAGGAGGGGTGAATTAGTTGTCACAGATTATAGGAACCATTAGCAATTTAAAATTTAATACCGAAACCCAAAACATTAATACCGGAATAGCAGATAAACCAATTAAGCATAAACAATAATCACATAATAAAATGCATCCACACAACACCAAGATTTGTATGTGGAAAACTTGCTAAAGGGAAAAACCATGGTGGGAAGCGTACCCACAGTCAAATAATACTTCTGTAGTAAGTATGTGAATAACAATTGAGGGGCTTGCACTTGCAAGAAGACCAATAGCCTCAAGGGAACTACTCATCACAAAAGGAGCCTTACTCACTACATACAAATATAGACTACAATCCAGAGAATTATTGAACTACAAAAGATAACATCTCCTATGCCTAAGTACAGTTTCGGTTAAGCTCAATACTAGAGGACAAAATCCTCTCACATAAACCCTATTCGATCTCAAATGATCAACCAACTCCTCTACCTGAATGATATTACATTATTCGCAAATTACATTCCTTGACCATGACCTCTTACATTAACCATGATGATATATAATGAGATCTTACATCCATATATACAAACCCTTGACCATAAATAATTAGGTCAGCTACCAGATAATAAACTGATTATATAATTACAAACCATATCAGCCTTAGGCCAAAAAAATAATATCAACACATAAGACATCTCGAAAATATATCCATAGGTCTTATCCACACGTTACATTAAAGTCAATCCATAACCTAGATCAATTGGGACCAAGTATAGGTCCACATGCTTCAGCAATGATCTCCAACTGCCAAGTCTCAAACACAATCACCAACAATATTGTGAAACTCCACCAGAAGTTGCACCAACACCATTTATGCAATTCATCAAAGATCTCCATCAAAAGCTCTACCAGTGAAACCATTGTCGAAACTAGAAACCAATCTTCTAAGAAAGCAAGATAGCATCCATTATCCAGACCAAAACCAATTGACCAAATATGACTATAAATATTATGAACAAGCCAATTACATCACCAGACTATACTGGAGCCTACCAGATCATGCCAGATCCAAGTTAATCAGAAACCACTCAACCTACTGAGACCAGAAGGATGTTGGCAAAGTATCCAAACAACTAGTGTAGACATCAATGACAAAACATCAATGCAACACATAATCAATTCAACCAAATGGCCAACAATCTCCCCCTTTGGCATTGATGGAAACACTAGATATGAAAAACATCTAAGTACCAATAAATGCCAAACAAGGCTCCCCCATGGAAGAAAACCAACAAACTCCCACATATAGCTCTGAATTTTTTTTTATCAATATCACTCCCCTTTTCACTTTCTTTTTCACATCAATATCACTCCCCCTTTGACATGAATGCCAGAAATCTAATAAAAATATCATTTAGCAAAAACATAAGCCTCTAAATCAAAAATTTGACTACTCTCCCTGAGTAGTAGCATCCCACATCAGTGCCAGAATCAATAGTATCTTTGATAATGCATGCCAGACTGATACCGAGTTGCATCAATCAAGTCTCTACTATAGGGGTAGAAACTCCCAATCTGTCTCTTAGGTACTCAAATGATTTCTTGGACAAAGGTGTAGTCAAAATATCTGCAATCTGCTCTTTAGTATTCACATAAACGAGTCTAACTTCATTTTCTTCCACCTTCTCCTTCAAAAAGTTATACTTGATAGATATGTGCTTTACTTTACAATGAAATACTATATTCTTTGATATATCAATAGCAACAGAGTTATCGTAGTGAATAACTACCAGTGCATCACAATCCACCTTTGCATCCTTCAACATTTGCTTCATCCATAAAAAATGTGTATAGTTAGTAGTAGCAACAACATACTCAGCTTCAACAGTAGATAAAGAAGTATAATGATTGTTTCTTGCTGATCCATGAAACAAACTTCTTTCCAAGAAAGAAAGCTCCACCAAAAGTACTTTTCTGGTCATCAACATCTCCAGCCTAATCAACATTTGTATATGCACATAAAGTAAATTTGACATCCATAGGGTACCACAAGCCATATTCTGATGTACCTTGCAAGTATCTAAAAATCCTTTTCACCGCCATCTCATGATTTTCTCTAGGATCACTCTGAAATCTTGAAATAATACAAACAACATTCATAATGTTAGGCCTAGTCTGAGTCAAATAAAGAAGACCTCCAATCATACATTTGTATCTTGTAGGATTTACCAGTGCAGAAACATCTTTTCTTGTCAAATTTTCACTTGTAACCATAGGAGTACTTACCAGTTTAGAATCTCCCATACCAAATTTCTTTAACAATTCGTTAGCATATTTAGTTTGATAGATAAAAATACCTTTGTCTGTCTGAGTAATCTACAAACTTAATAGAAATTTCATCTCACCAATCATAGACATCTCAAATTCTTTCTCCATATTCTTAAAAAATTCTATGCATAACTTATCTTCACCTCCAAAAGTAATGTCATCAACAAATACTTCAATAATCAGTATATCATCATCAGTGATTTTATAATATAAATTACTGTCAGCACTGCCCTTAATAAAATCAAGCTTCAAAAGATATTTATCCAACCTTGCATACCAAGCTCTAGGTGCTTGATTCAGTCCATATAAAGCTTTCCTTAACCTACAAACCATATCTATATCATTTGATAGTGAAAAACCATCAGGTTGCTTAATATAAACTTCCTCATCAAGATCCCCATTCAAAAATGCACATTTTACATCCATCTAATAAACCTTGAATTTTTAATAAGAAAAATAGGCAAGAAATAATCTTTCAGCTTCAATCTTAGCTACAGGTGCAAAATTCTCTCCATAATCAATTCCTTCCTTCTGAGAATATCCTTTACAAACCAATCTAGCTCGATTCCTTATAAATTGACCATCCTCATTCAATTTATTCCTAAAAATCCATTTAGTTCCAATAACATTTTTATTTCTAGGTCGGGGAACCAAAGTCCATGTGTTATTTTTCTCAATCTGATCTAATTCTTCTTCTGTAGCTTTCAACCAATATTCATTTTTACATTCCTCAATTACTCATATTGGTTCAACTTGTGAAATTACACATACCTCATTAGTTTCCAGTCTTCTTCTTGTCATCACTCCATTTCTCTTATCCCCAAAGATTTGATTTTCTGAATGATTCAATCTCACATACCTAGGAGTCTTCTGACTTTCTATTCCTCTTCCCTATTCTTCAGATACTATAGAATTATTTGATGTTGCTGGAGTAACTAGTTCAACTCTTTGTTCCGGTAAAGGTGCTACCAGTTTAGATATAATCATTTCCATTGCTGGTTCCTTCTCATAAACTCTGATTTGACTTATGTTCAACTCATCTACTTTGACATTAGCACTCTCCACAACTCTCTGCAATCTCTTGTTATAACATCTATATGCTTTGCTTTCATTAAAATAACCAAGAAATATGCCTTCATCACATCTAGGATCAAATTTCCCAATAATATCATCTCTCCTGATATAACATTTACTACCAAAAATTCTGAAATACTTAACTATAGGTGTATTGCCAAACCATAATTTAGAAGGTATCTTACGGGTTTCTCCTTTGATATGTACTCTATTGAATGTATAAACCGTTGTGGTCACTGCTTCTCTCCAGTAGATATGAGGTAGACTAGCTTCCATTATCATTGTTCTAGCAGCATCCAAGATAGTTTTGTTCTTCTTTTCCACAACTCCATTCTGTTGAGGTGTTGGGAGAGTAGAAAATTATCTCCTTATACCATGCTTGTCACAAAAGTTATTAAACTCACCGGATGTGAATTCACCACCCTGATCTGATCTCAAACATTTAATCATCAATCTTGTCTCAGTTTCCATGTTAGCCTTAAATATTTTAAACTTTTCAAATTCTTTAAAAAGGTAACCCACATCATTCTAGAATAATCATTAATGATTAGCATGAAATATCTATCACCTTGAAAATTTTCAACTCTAGCAGGGCCACACAAATCAATATGAATAAGATCAAGAGAATAATTTGATTTGTCTTGTATGCTCCTAAAAGAGGTTCTAACCTATTTACCCATTTGACATTCTTTACATATCGGGTTATAAGGCTTCATAATCTTAGGTATATCCCTAACAACCTTAGTTGAACTGATCTTCACAATGCAATAAAAAATTCACATGACATAGCCTTTTATGCCATAGCCAACTCTCATCAATTTGTATAATCAAACATGTCTTCTCACTGGATTTCAAATGAAATATATTACCTTTTGTCTGTGTATCGGTTACAATCTCCAAGCCAGATCTATTAATGATTTTGCATTTCCCATCCTTGAACTATAATTGAAATCCCTTTTTTACCAATTGTCCTACACTCAAAATATTATGCCTCAAACCTTCAACATAATAAACATTGTTAGTAGTGTTCTTACCATCCAATGATATAGTTCCTTTTCCTTTGATCATACATTCCTTGTCATCTCCAAACCTAACTACACCACCATAAAATTCTTGCAAAGACAAAAAATTCCCTTTATCTCCAGTCATATGATGTGAACAACCACTGTCAATTACCCATTCATCCTTGTCCTCAATGTTAGCATCAAGTGCCTTCTCTTCAGATACATTCTCTTCTAGTGGCAAATCATCTTCCTTGATAGCCAGGAATACCCATTCCATCCCATTGGCAAATCCACTAGCAGAGTCTTCTGTCGGCTCATCATCTGAATCAGTAATGCCTTCCTCATCTGCTATGTAGCATGATTTGTCTATATTTTTCTTGTATTTGTTCAGATTAATGATAGTCCCAAAGATACTGAGAGGGGGGGGTGAATCAGTATCTAACTAGTGAACAAAATATTTGACCTTATTAAGTATTTTGCTTTCCAAAATAGTGTACCAGTAAACAAGAATTAATGCAGTAAATAGGAACAATAAAGATAGCATAGAAAACACACCATACACAAGATGTTTAATGAGGAAACCTAATGTGGGAAAAACCTCAGTGGGATTTGTGACCCACAATATTCACTCACTGGCCAATGAATAAATATTACTTACAAGAGGGGCTTGCACATGCAGGAAGGCCAACTTCCTAGAGCTCACTACTCAATTACAAAAGGAAGTCTCACTAACTTACAAAATGGATTATGAGAAATCAATATAATGTACTGCTATAATTCAACATCTACTATGCCAGGTTCAGTACCGATTTAAGCTTATACTATAACCATAAACCCTTATACAAAATTTGCTTTAATATTCGCTCATCACTTCTACATTATCCATGTGTCCATCCTATCTCTATCAAAATGATTTACAAGATCTCATACATATATGAGTCTTATTACAATATGTCATGTCGGATTTACAAAATATGTTTATAATTAAATACAATAAACAAAAGTTGTTCCTGTTGGCTAGGATGCCGGTATACATTCTTGTCATTGCCGGTGAAGTGTCTATCGGTGCCGGTGTCTGCCAGTGATTTACGAGATGAATGTTGGGTGGCTACCTGTAGGTTGCCAGTAGGTTGCCATCAATGACATCACCATCATTTCACACTAGAGTGTAGAATGCCAACAATATTTATACTTTTTTTGATATCCAAGGTTAGGCTTAAATGATCTTGTAACTCTTTCTTCAAATCTTGATTTCCTTTCAGGACATCTAGATGCAAAATGACCAATCTTATTAGATGCAAAATATTTAAAAGGTTCTTTTCCTTCATACTTACTTCATACCGGTCCTTGCGGTACTCTTCTAGCAAATAGTGCTTCAAGTTTCTCAAACTCATCATCTTTTCTTTTCAAATCTTCCAACTCCTTTGCATATAAATCTTTCCAATCTTGCTTACCGGTTGTAGATGTAGATTCATGAAAAGAAGGTTCAGTCTTCATAGCTCCAGAAGGTCCAAATTCATCAAGCTCAAAAGTAGATAGTTTCCCAACCAAAGTATCTCTATTGACAGATGTATTAACCATTGTTCTCAACTCATTAATAGCAATAGCCTTCATTTTGTAAGCTAGTGGTAGGGCTCTCAGGACTTTAGAAACAATTTCATCTTCACTCAGAGTTCCACCACAACATTGAATTCCCATAACAATCTCATTTACCCTTTCCATGAATGCAATAATCCTTTCATCTTCTTCCATCTTCTTCCATCTTCAAGTATTCATATCTCACCCAATAACCATCAACTTTAGCAATCTTCATTGTAGGGTCACCTTCATTAAGAGTCTCCAACTTATCACATATAGCCTTTCCAGATGATTTGTCAGTTAATCCCATTATTTGCTAATCAGAAACTGCACACAAGAGGGCTTCTCTTTCTCTACAATCATTATCAAGCTCCTTGTCTAGGTTTTTTGGAGGAGGATTGCCAGATCCTAGATTATAGGGTTTGAAACCATTCTATGTGATCTCCCAAATCTCCTTGCCAAGACATCTTAGATGAGTCTCCATCTGAATCTTCCATATTGTGTAATTTGTTCCATCAAGCCTCAAAATATCCCTTCAAAAGATAGCTCCAAAAGAACTGGATGAACTTGAACTATTAATTGCCATAGGATCTTCCTCAAGTGGTTAATCTTTCTATAAAGAGAACCAAAGCTCTAATACCAATTGTTAAACAATTTAGATAACCGAAAGATAATTTGGAGGGGGGGTGAATTAGTTGTCATAGATTACAGGAACCATTAGCAATTTAAACTTTAATACTGGAACCCAAAACATTTATACCGAAATAGCAAATAAACCAATTAAGCATAAACAATAATCACAAAATAAAAGAAATCCACACAACACTAAGATTTGTACGTGGAAAACTCGGTAAAGGGAAAAAACATAGTGGGAAGCCTACCCATAGCCAGATAATACTTCTACAGTAAGTATGTGAATTACAATTGAGGGACCTACACTTGCAGGAAGGCCAACAACCTAGAGAACATTTCTCATCACAAAAGGAGCCTCACTGACTACATACAAATCCATACTACAATCTGGAGAAGTGTTAAACTCCAAAAGATAGCATCTCCTATGCCTGAGTACAGTTCTAGTTAAGATCAATATCGAAGGACTAAATCCTCTTACATAAACCCAATTCGATCTCCAATAATCGACCAACTCCTCTGCCTGAATGATATTACATTATTTTCACATTACATTCCTTGACCATGACCTCTTACATTAACCATGATGATCTACAATGAGATCTTACATCTATATATACAAACCCTCGACCATAAACAATCAAGTCATCCACCAGACAATAAACCGATTAGATAATTACAAACCATGTCAGGCTTAGACCAAACAAATAATATTAACACATAAGACATCCCAGAAATACATCCATAGGTCCTATCCACACATTACATTAAAGTCGGTCCATAACCAAAATCAACTGGGACCAAGTATACATCCACATGCTTCAGCAATGATCTCCAACTGCCAAATCTCGTACACGATCACCAACAACATCCCGAAACTCCACTAGAAGCTGTACCAACACCACTTATACAATCCATCAAAGATCTCCATCAAAATCTCTGCTAGTGAAACCCTCGCTGGAACTAGAAACCAATCTTTTAAGCAAGCATGATAGCATCCAATCTCAAGACCAAAACCAACTGACCAAATATGAGTATAAGTAATTCCATCACCAGACTTTATCAGAGCCTACTAGATCATGTCGGATCCAAGTTAACCAGAAACCACTCAGCCTACCAAAACTAGAATGGTGTCGGTAAAGCATCCAAACATATAGTGTTGACATCAATGCAACACATAATCAATTCCACCAAATGGCCAATAGAAGGAACAATTTTCTCTATCGGTTGAGTAACTGGAGCAATTTCACCTCCTGATTGATCATCTGACTTCATGAACCATCTCTTGGTATGATCATGTCAGATCTCATTGATATTTTGTTTTCCTTTATCATTTGATCCATAATTGCTAACTAGTGGATTTTTGCTTCTATAAAACTTGACTATGTGTCCAATCTTCTTGCATGCATAGCATGTAACATTGTTCATTTAAATTTCTTTGCTATATCATTTGCAATAGTCAGATCATCTCTTAGGATTGTCATCTGTCTTTCAAGTTCGTATTCATTGTTTTGGAATTGTAGTAATTTTGTTCTCAACACATCATTTTCATGAGCTAACCTGATGCATTCTTCAGATCTATCCTTCAATGATCTAGCAAGGTCCTCTTCCTTTTTCTTTCTGTCTTCAATTTATTTTTCCATTCTCATAGTTAGGGCTTGTGTTTCATTCTTCATAACTTCATTTTATTGACTCAACTTTTGATATAGGTTCTTCAGAGTATCCTTTTCTTCATCATCTTGATCTTGCAATTGCTCCCACAATTCCTTCCTTTTGGATTGAGCATTAGATAGCTTTTCTTTCAAAGTGATAATGAATTATTTTACAGATCTAAGTTCATCTTCCAACTTTATGTTCTTAACTTTTTCAGCTTCAAAATCTTCAAGAGCAACTTCAAGCTACTGCCTTAAACACATCGCCATGGATTCTAGATTCAAGATCTCCATCAAGTTATGACTTCCTCTGAGGCACAAAGATCTGATACCAATTGTTGGAATCCAAGAAAACTGAGAGGGGGAATGAATCAGTGTTCTACCAGAATATAATATTTTAGCCTTACCAAAACATTCATTCATCAAACAGTAAACATAAATACATATAACTAAAATAAATAATGCAATCACATAAATGAACACCATAACACAAAGAGTTTATACGTGGAAAACCTAAATGAGGAAAAACAACAGTGGGATTTTTGACCCATAATATCAGTTCACTGGCCATATGAAGAGATGTTACATAAAATAGGGCCCTTCACATGCAGGAAGGCACACTACTTAGAGCACACTTCTCATCACCAAGAATCTCACTTACTACAATAACTTTCTGATACAAAACTACAAAACAAAACTCATATAATGTATCTGCTATGCTTGATTAAGTTTCGGTTAAGGCTTTGACTGTTTCAGTTCTTAAACCCTAAATGTTGGTATTATGGATGTGTTGCATTGATTTTTTCATTGATGTCAACACTTATCCTTCTAGAGATCTACATTGTTGATTTACTGTTGAACTGACACATTGTGTTCACCAACAAGGTTGGTGACTTATGCACAGTCACTAGTATATGCTCACCGATAGGTTAAATGGTTCACTGACATAGATGATGACTTGTTATCATCTGGAGATCACTTATTTATGTCTAAGACATGGTTTGGATACTTGGTTTTGGTGTTTTGGTTATTGGTCTAATCAGATTGACATACTTGTTACTAGCCGATTGGTCTAGATTATGGACTAGTATATGCACGACTCATTATGGAGATGATTTATTGGTTGGATATTGTTGTAAATTTATTAAGCCGAAATGTTGTCTCACATCAAAACTTATTTGTAATTGATTTAACTGTAATATTCTTAGTGAGCCGACCTACACATTTGGTCTTAGGTTTTGTATAAATGTAAGATCTCATTTGTGAGATGAAGTAGTAATCATGAGTGATTGTGAATATTGAAGATCATATGAGAAGATCATAGAGAGAATCAATCATACATCATTTGAAGGTTAAAGGAAAGTTTGAAGGTATTTATCAGAGCTTAAACTGGTACTGAATCTAGCATTGCAGATGCACTTTGAAGTAGTACATTATTCTAGGATTTAACCATCCTACTGTAGTCATTGTGACTCCAATTTGAGCAGTGTTCTCTAGGTAGTTGGTCTTTCTGCATGTGCAGACCCCATTTGTATACACATACTATCTGCAGTAGTATCATCTGATTGTGGGTAAGGTTTCCCACCATGGTTTTTCCCCTTACAGGGTTTCGACATCAAAAATATATGTGTTATGTATTGTGGATGTTGTTTCTCCTTCTATTTCATGCATTAAGTGTCATCAGTATTGATATTAACTGCTAATCTATTCACCGACATTAAGTTTGGTTTACTGGTATTAAGTATTAAGTAGGATTAATTTATAATTGGGTTGAAATTCATTGACAACTGATTCATCCCCCCTCTCAATTGTCCTTCTAGTTCCTAACACTAAACCCTTGCCAGAATAACATACACCTTATAAGTACCTTAGAAATCATCTATAGATCATTACAGAATATTGCTTTCGAATACAAATGATCTTGCATACATAAAATTATCATGTCAGATCTTATCTTGAATGTTATCACTTAAATGACCTAATAGACTAACTTATATACCCTTACAAACATTTATGCCATATGCCAGCTTGCATAAAAAATGATAATACATGTCAACTCATTACAAATACATATGAATTATAAAATGATTTGCCGAACTACCCTTTGCTGGATCTCTAAGTGATGTCAGCTTTCCATACCAGTGCCTAGTTTGTTGGTTACCTTGAAATCATTTATGCTGGCCAAGTGTTTGTCGGATGTCAGTGAACAAAAATATGTTTCCAATGTTGCCAAATGAGTGTCAATTGCCAACAGTTTAGGGTTTCAGCGAATTATCTTGTATATAGAGGAGTGTGTATGTATGAGCTAAGTATGGGATGGATGTGAATTAATGTGAAGTGTACATTAATAATGTGCAAGTAGATTTATTTTGCTTGGTTGGTGCAGGTAGATTTGATATTGCAAAAGTGCTAAATGTAGTTAAGAAGAGAGTTGAGATAGTGTTTGTGATAATGTGTGTTTGTTGTGATATTGGTTGCTTGACATAGTGATTCAAGGAAAATTGCATGATCAGAGGATCTTATACATTTTAGTTCATTGATACTTTGTACTTGTTGAAAGAAGGTACATTCTTTTTAGAAGTTTGTGCAACCCTTATATCTTTCCTGAAGGTTGTGTGCCTAAGTCTTACAAGTCCTTTTAGGGGCAACAAGCTCTTTGTCCTTGAGCCTAAACATTGTAATCATTCATTCATATTGTGAGTTGTAATTATCATCATGGTTTTTCCCTATTAAGTTTTTTCTATGTAAATTTGGTGTTCATGTGTTTGTTGTGTTCTATGATTTCATGTTTAATAATTGAAGTGATAAGCTAAATATGTATTAAAGTTTTATAGATTAGAAGCGAAGTTTTTTTAGGTTCATACTGATTTACCCCCTACCAATCATGTGGTATGTTCAACATAATTTGATTCATAAAAAAATGTACCTTATTTGAAGAGAAACCTTCATGTTCTATTGAGTGTACCATCCTTGATCTACCTTAAGAAGTTATTCTTCTTCCAAGGAACTGAGCTCTAATTCCAATTGAAGGACATAGAATATACTGAGAGGGGGGTAGGTTAATTAATATATACCAATTTTAACTTAATTAAATATTAACCCCAAATCATCAAAGGGAAATTTACAAATCTTTTCTTAAAGATAAATCAATTAATAAACACAAAAGAACATGTTCACACATTGAACATCAGATTTACAACGAAACCAAGAATGGGAAAAACCACATTGAGAATAGCTAATTTTATCTACTACCAAAATCTAACCTCATTTAAAAATAAATCACTTATAATATGAAGTAGGAACCAACTTATTGGTGACACCAATCCCTAATTACATTTGTAGGCACCAACCTATAGTATACATAATTCCCCTACTCCAAGATTTGAGCACCAACTTGACAAGTGAGATACCAATTCCACTAAAATATAAGAGATATGAAATACAAACCTTCAAAATAAATGAAAAGATTTCTATTGAATCAACCTTTAGAAAAATATATCTTCTGATGACATCACATAATGATTGCAATGCAATTCACATAGTATCTCATTAACATATACCGAATAATTAAATGATACTTATTCTGACATCCACACACATTAGGAAAGAACCTAGATCACCTATACATATGTATTACATTTACATTAACATGTCAACATAAAAAAAAATCATTGCATCTGTAAGTTGGCTACTAGCATAAACCATCACCAAATGTGTAGGCTAGGTCCAAAAGCCCACACATTACTCTAGAAGAAAGAACACACTATGTATTACTAAATATAGATTTTTCTGGTCCCATCGGTCATCCACACATTATCTCTATAAATCACACATTACAAACTTATGGTGCATCGAATGAAAGCAACAACCTAATAAATTAACTCACACATAGGACATTTTGTCACTTCTAATTTTCTACCTACAAAAGATCAACTCAAAAAACTCTAAAATTCAATAAAATAAGTTTAGACATACTCTCCTTCCAAACATTAGATCAAAACACTTAAGAGAGGTAGAATGAAGAGCAAGACATTTTTCCAATGAAAACACATTGTCTAAGAAATAGACCTTAGAAATATACCACAATTTTTTTTTGGATCACCTTCAACACTATGAATGGATGCACGATGATATTACAATCATACTATGATTAATCTCACAATTTAACACTATACTTATAGAACTCATATTCTCAAACATAGATATTATGATAGTTTTGGCTATACAATTACATGTTGATTCGACCTCTTAGTGAGATCCTCATAATTTTCTAATTCATCTATCACATCTTTGACAATCCTTTGACGTCAATGAGAGCATATGCTCAACAAAATTGTCTTTATTTGGGCTTTGGATTTTTATGCAAGGAGATTTGAATAGGGATTCAAAATATCTATCTTTGGATTTAAGCCAAGAAATATGGCTTGAGAACCTTTGAAATCCAATAATCTTAATCATTAAATAATATTAATATATTTCGTTAACAAAGAAACCAAGTTATAGAGCTAGATAAAAAGAGTTATTTTCTAATCAAGTAGAAACTTTTACAAACTCCCCAATTATGATATCTATTATTTTCAAAAAATGTAGGTTCATAATTCTAGAACATTTCTTGTCTTCAAGGCTAGGATATGTCATCAAGAAGATAAAAATGGAGTTTATAATTCTATATTATGGATGGTTAGAGGGAAAAAAAGGAGAGTGGATAATCTCTCATGCACTTTGGGTTTATTTGGTGCTAGGAGGTTCTTTATAGAGATAAAATTTAATAAGAGTTTACCATGACTAAAGATAAATTGCAAAATAAGAAAATTGTAGTAGTATCCAAGTGTACACTTTTACCCTAAATTACCACTTATATAAGACTAACCTACTCATATGAACTCTATATATAGTTGATAAAACAAATAAAAAATTTGAATCTTTTAGGATAAAACATTCAATATTTCTTGTAGATATTCCCTAGATGTTACATTAAGTGATGAACCGAATAAGAACAACCTTCATTATTCTATAATACTAGTGAATTATTTTATTTATTTTAAGCATGTGGAGAATCAAATTTTTAATATTTCTTCCTTATATGGGTTATAGAGTCATATTCAACCATAGGAATAAAACACAAGAAATAACAACAAAGGCATGCTTTCAATAAATCAAGCCTACTCAATAATCCTTCACTTGTACACAATCATATATAATAAGAAAGTGATCAATATATATATGATTTATACTGAATTAAAGTGTTGCGATTTAGGGAAAAATACAAATGGTCATGACCCTTCCTATTGAGATTATAAAACATTATAAGCAATACTCTAAATAATTATAAAAGTATTTATTACTTGATTAACTAATTACAAATAATAATTGAAGATAATAAATAATGGTAATAATAACTAATTAACAAGTTAAATAAAAATTAATTTAATGATATTTAGTAATCAGATGAAAATATTGATTAGTTTTTAAAATGATAAGTTAAAATAAATTAAAAATATTGAAACCTATATTAATAATTTAAAATTAAAATGAAGAATAAATATATTTTTAAGTGGATGAAAACTAATTGTTTTCTTTCAACTTTTTTTCATGGAAAATGTATTAAAAACATAAAATGAGATAATTATATTTATTTTAAAAATAATATTTTAAATTATTTTGAATTTAATTTGAAATTATCTTGAATCAAATTTAAACTATTTATCCTAATAGATTATTTTTAAATGATCTTGAAAATATTTTAAAAATTAGATATTGAAAAGAAAGGAATAAAATAATATTTGATTAGTCAATAAGCTAGTTAGTGTAGGCATCACCCATTAGAATTAAGTATTTTTCACACCTAAAAAAAGATCTACCTAATTAAAATATTGTTTGAAAACTTGCTTTTTTCTGGAAAGAATTAAAACTCTTAGTCATGAAACATGACTTCTTATCTCCTTTGCATGCACTCAATGGTGTCCTTATCTTATCTCACATCCAAGAACAACTTCATGATTTGGATATTTCCTTTCCATGTGACAATGTGAAGAGCCAATCTCAGCGAGCAGTAGACCAATCTTTGAGTAATCTTATGTTGTTGATTGTAATAGATTTATGGATTAAACTGTGTAATAATTTTTGTATCAATGATTTAGGTCACACTTAGTGAGCCATTATCATCATTTTTTTCTCCTTCGAATTGTTCTCTTTATTCTAATGATGGTTTAGATCTAAAATGTTGATGCAACAATTCTTACATAGTTTAATCCAGAAATCTATTAGAATCAAGAACATATACTATGAAAATCTAAAGAAATTTAAATAATCTTATGATACTTTAATCTAAACGATAAACAAAAAAAATCATAAATCATTACATTTGTGCACACCTCTCACCAATTTTTGAATTTTTTTGTTGTTCAAATTGAATGGCTTGTTACTTAATCTAGAAGGTAGAGAAACTCATTATATGTTAGGGTTTAATACGTGTGATCTATACATTTGGAAAATAAAATTATGTGCATTATTATGGTTTAAATTGAAAAGTTTTTAAAAAATTACTATAATCTAGCCAGCATAAAATGTCATTTCAGCCTTAAGACATTTTTCTTTGATTTTCAATGTATTTCTAGTTAAATTTGAGTCTTTCAATTAATGTCATATGTTGTCTATCCTGTAGAGAAAATAGTTGCAGCCAACCGATAACACTATTCAAAATTTCCTTTGATTTTTTGTTCAACTAAAAGTTTCATAGTTATATTCACTATGTATTATAGGTGTTTGATTGAATTGAAAACCTTTTATTTTATCTTTAATTTATTTATATCTAGTATTTCTATTTGATGTACAATTTGCACGCGTTCATTGTAACTAGATCTAATTCACCACTCAACATATTATCTTATTTAATAAGATAATGATACAAAAAGTAGATTGACTTGAAGTTAAGCATAATATGTAGAAATAAGTATACTTTATGATATATTTTTTTTACAAATGTATGTTGATCTTTACACTATTAAATCCAGATGTATCAAATCTTTGAGATCAATTTTCATTCATTTCCTAAAATTTGAAGAAGCAAAGAGATCCATTAAATATCTCGATGGAAAACATTTGGGTGATAGGGATATTCTGGTTGGTTTTCCTCACTAGACTTTTGCAATATAGTAGGAATGATTCTATAGGAATTCTCCCCACTTCATGTGGGGTGATCTAGGGTGAATATAGGAATTAATCATTGGCATTTGCATTAAGATTGCATTAATGAAGCATAAGTGTTGTCATTGATGTCAATTGTAACCGGTAATGGAGTTGTATTTCAACTGGTAGTGATGCAGTAATACAACCGATAGTTGAGCAGTCAAGGAAACTGGTATTACTATTATAGCTGAGAGATCAACTAGTAACCCTACCTGTTGATATGCCCAATCCTAACTGATGGAGCTTGGTGAATCGGTTGTGTTGATCTATGATCAAATGGTGATCGAAGATTTTTATGCCACGTATGCATGATGCATGTGATGAGTTTCAAGTGGTTTTGGCACGTAGAGATAATTGTTTTATCTTGGGAATGAGCGAGTGTATTACATGAAGTGGAAACCATGTGACAAGTTACAGGATTCGATGAGCGATGATCAAGGAGTGATCGAGGTTGTCTTGAGCAATGTGTTGATGATTGCTATGTAATCTAACAGTCATGTTTGAACCGATTTGTTTGTAATCTCTATGAGATCTTAGGTTTTGTGATGTGTTACCAACCTATTGTTTTGCTTATAATGTAGTGCCCCACCAGGAAACCCCGAAGGGATTAAGCTAAAACACAAGAATAGAGTGCAAATAATTTTTTTTTAAAAATTAAACACAACACAATGATACAATGAGTTAGCAAAGTCCAGATTACACATCAGAAAACTTCAAATAACACCTAAAGAGTTTCCCAATGTGATTACTTCATTCAACATCAAACTCAACTCACACTAATTAATCTAATTAAGCTGATTAACTTAATGACGAGATAATACTTTAAACAAGGATAAATTTCTTTTGGTAAGATAAAAAATATCGATAGCATGATAAGGTTCATCCATTGAGGTTAAAAGTATAGATAACATGATTAAGGTTCATCCAACAAATTTTAATTATACATTATGTTCAAACTTTCATTAAGACATAAGTTATGCATCTAATTTAATAACATACATTAACTTCATCATAAACTAATGAATACTTTTAATGCATACTTAATTTAATTATCAATAACTGAATATATTTCATTATTCTAATCTACCTTCTTTCATGATCCAAATTACTACATTTAATAAGATGACTACATACATGCTTTTAAGATTAACTTCATCAAATCCACATTATACATTCTAACATAATGCCATCCATACATGCTAAACTAAAAAGGAAACATGAGAACATAAGCATCACATAACACCAAATTGATATCGGAGTTCACCCCTAGTGGGCTACATCTTCGGATCTGCTCAACTACAAGACCCCTCTGATAATTAAATAATAGTGAAGAATACATAAGGTTCACATCATTACAATCCTGCCATCAAGGCTTACATAAACAAATAATACATACGACCACTTTGGTCAAATAAATACATGAATGATCCCTGAATAGGAAATGATCCAACTGAAAATAATAAGAAGCAATAACAAAAGATCCACTGGAGCATCCGCGAAACTAAATCTTCACAACCCAAGGTCTAACATCAATATCAGGTTCTCACAGAGGCATAAGCATCAGGATGACTCCATAACAGTGCTCCTATCAAGACAACACAACAACACACTAGCAAACATAAGGGGACATGTGTTATCACCTAAGTTGGTATGGTTACCATGGTAGGTCTTCATAGGTTCCAGCCCAATCCACTGGGTTACCCAGGCAACCAATTCCGAACCTCCAGCCCATCCAAGCCTCATGTGTACCCACATATCCTTTTGTAAAGACAAGGATGATGGTTTGTCATTTTAGACCTTCTCACAGCATGTCAAGCCTGTACTAGCACTCATCCCATACGTGAGGCACAACTAACTTACTTAGTGATTCAATGACTAACTCTCTAATATGCTATTAGGTTATCACTTATTTAGACACACTTTCTATAGGTTACCCAACAACCACTTTGGGTGCAACCCCTAATCGAAAGCCACTTTCCCAAATGACACTATACTACACTCAAATGAACTCCTAAACCAAGGAATACACAAGGTCAAGCAAACAAAGTTCAAAATGATAAGAATACCCACTTGGTCAAACAATACTTCATACGAGGTGTACTGACTGATGGTACTCTGACTAGAGACCTGACTAGCTATGGTCAACCACGAATCAACATTCGACACCCGCATAAAGGACATGACCAGTTACAATACCATCACAAGAAAATAGTCAAGACTCAAGATTGAGGACATAAGCAGGTACCCAATATAATCATACGAAAGTGTCCAACAAAACAAAATCAAAGACTTGCCATTTCTTAAGCAAATGCAAATACATAAATTAAACATGCATAGGCATAGATTGGAAAAGAAAATATTCTTTCCTATTGTTTGCACACAACAAACGATCCATATTTCTAAAGGATCTAAGTTTTCAAAATATAATAACAAAAAAATCACCATTACAAGGTAAATTCAATTCCACAGTTGCAATAGTATAATTTTGCCTATTTCCCAATACAAAGAAAAAAATAAATTAAAGAATTTATTTTACTAAATGAAAATATCATTTACTTACCAATTTTCCAAATGATACATTATTTAATTCCCAATATTTCCAAATAACATATTATTTAATTCCCAATATTTCCAAATAATACATTATTTAAACTTCCAAACTACCCAATGATATAATATTATGGATTAAGAAAATATTGAAGGACATAAAGGTAAAATGCAAGGAACCTATAACAATTTACTGTGATAATATGGCAACAATTGATATATCTAAGAATATGATATTTCACTCAAAAATTAAACATGTTTCTATCAAATTCAATATTTTGAAAGAGAATGTTGAAGCAAAAGAAGTGAAATTGGTGTATGTGAATACTAAAGAGCAGATTGTAGATATTTTTGCTAAGCCTTTGCCTAAGGAAGCTTTTGAATATCTCAGAGAGAAGCTTGGGGTTATACCCCCACCGGTAGAGACTTAGACAGTTGATGTTTGTCATCAACCGACAGAATTAACAAAGAAATTTTTTTTTTTGGCTTTGATGAGGAGAGCTACTTCTCAGGGGGAGTAGTTGGTATTTTGTATGAATTGTTTGAAACTGGTTTTTGTATTTCTTTGGCATTTGATGTCAAAGGGAGAGAGATATCTATGAAAAAACACATGATCTTTTGGAGAAATTATTGGTGAAGAGATAATTGTATTGGGGGAGAGATTATTACTCTCTGTATTTTGATTTCTGGTTAATGATCTCTTTTGAAGATTGTTGATTTTTTGTTTTTGGCATTTCTATTTTGATACTTTTATGGTTTTTCCATCTTGTGTTTCCATCAATGCCAAAGGGGGAGATTGTAGGTATTTTGGATATGTTGATATGGTTTTGTCATTGATATCAGCACTTGTTAACACTTATCAACACTTGTTAACACTTATCAACACTTGGAGAGTCTTGGTTATGTTCACTGGCATATTCAGTGACTTATGCACAGTCATTGGTATCTAGTTCATCAACAGGTTATATTGTTCACCGGCACTTGGAATGACTTGGAGATTACTTGGTTATGTCAAAGAAATTGTTTGGACACTTGGTTTTGGTGATTTTATCATTGATCTAATCAAGTTTACATATTTTTTGTTACTGGTAAATAGGTCTAGGTTATGCATCGGCAATCATATCTATTCCAGATTAGCACGACACATCATGAAGATGATTTATTATTATTGTAAATGCAATGAGACAACATGATGTATCACATATTGATTCATTTGTAATTGACTTTATTGTAATAGCTCTTAGTGAGCCAACCTACACATTTGGTCTTAGGTTATGGTATAAATGTAAGATCTCATTTGTGAGATTAATGTAACATAGTGGTGAGGATTGTAATAAGGTATATGTGAATATTAACACAGCTATACACACAGACATCATTCAAGATTGAAGGAAGGTTTGAAGAAGGCAAATCAGATCTTAACCAGTACTGAATCCAGCATATGAAGATGCTATTTTGAGCAGTACATTATGATTGGATTTAACCATCCAATTGTAGCCTATTTTGTGATTGAGTAGTGAGCTCTAGGCACTTGGCCTTTTTGCATGTGCAAACTCCATATTGTACACACATACTATCTGCAGTAGTATCATCTGATTGTGGGTACGGTTTCCCACCATGGGTTTTTCCCTTACAGGGTTTCCACGTACAAATTTATGTGTTATGTATTGTGGATTTTATTGTCTTTCTGTTTCATGCATTAAACTTTACCGATACTGCAATTAACTGATAAAACTATCTATCGGCATAAAGTTTGGTAAAGTTAGTTTTGGTTTGAATTTATTAGAAAATTGATTCACCCCCCCTCTCAGTTGTCTTCGGGACCTAACAATTAGTATCAGAGCCTAGTCCTCTTTTTTACAAAAGTTTAATAGCTTGAGGAGATCCTATGGCTTCTAGCTATTTTAGGCAGATAGTCTGAAACTTGATGGAACTAACTATGGCATATGGAAGATCAAGATGGAGACACATTTTATTTGCATTGGAAATGATATATGGGATGTTACAAAGAATGGTTATGTTGCTCCTACTCAAGGTCAACCTAATCTACCAACCTTAGCTAAAGATGAGGAAAATGATTGGAAAGCAAGAGAAATACTTTTGAGCGCATTGTCAGATCAAAAAATCATGGGATTATCAGATAGATCTATTGCTAAAGCTATTTGAGACAAATTGGAAACATTAAATGAAGGTGATACCACAGTCAAAATTGCAAAACTTGAATGCTTCCGGGTCAGGTATGAAAATTTGAAAATGGAAGAAGATGAAAGGATTTATGCTTTTATGGAAAGAGTAAATGAAATTGTTTTGGGTATACAATGTTGTGGAGGAACCTTAAGTGAAGATGAAATTGTTTCTAAAGTTTTAAGAGCATTTCCATCAACATATAAGATGAAAGTTACTGCTATAAATGAATTGAGAACAATGCCTAATACATCAATATCTAGAGATACTTTGGTTGGAAAACTTTCAGCTTTTGAACTTGAGGAATTTGTTCCTATTGCTACAATTAAGACAGATTTAGCTTTCAAGGCATCAACATCATCTGCATCATCATCATCATAATCATCTGATAAAGTCTGATTGGAAAGCCTTTTATGCAAGAGAACTTGAAGAAATCAAAAAAGAAAATGAAGAATTGGAAGAACTTAAAGCACTATTTGCAAGGAAAATGCCTAAAGGTCTAGTTGGAAGTAAGTATGAAGGTAAAGCACCATTTAAATGTTTTAATTGCAATAAAATTGGTCATATGGAATCTAGGTGTCGTGATAGACATGTAAGATTGAAAGAAGAAGCTAAAAGAATATATAAGCCTAACCTTGAATATTAGAGATATAGATTTAAGAAGAATAGAGACAAATCTTATTACTATGCTGATGAAGGAGTTAGTAATGATTCTGATGAAGAACAAGCATACAATGGATGGGCTTTTGTTTCTATAACAGAAGATCAACCAACACCTATTGTTCAACTAGTAGAGTAGACCTTGGCAGCTAAAATTGAAGATAAAAATAAATGGATCATTGATTGGGGATGTTCACATCATATGACTAGTGATAAAAGTAAATTCTTAACCTTTCAGGAATACAATGTAGGTCTAGTGAGATTTGGAGATGATAAAGCTTGTTTGATCAAAAGAAAAGGCACCATATCTTTTTATGGTAAGCATAATACTAATAATGTTTACTATGTTGAAGGTTTGAAGCATAATCTTTTGAGTGTTGGTAAATTAGTTGAAAATGGGTTTCAGTTATAGTTCAAGAATGGTAAATGCACAATCATGAATAGAACTGGCTTAGAAATTTCAACCGGTAATCAGACTAGAGGTAATATCTTTCATTTGAATAACTATGAGAAGGCATGCTTGATTGCACATATTGATGAAAGTTGGTTATGGCATAAGAGACTTTGTCATGTAAATTTTGATTGCATTGTGAAAATAAGTACAACTAAGGCAGTAAGGGATTTACCTAAGATTGTTAAACCTCACAATCTGGTATGTAAGGAATGTCAATTTGGAAAGAAAGTTAGAGAATCTTTCAAGAGTATTCCAGAAAAATCCAATAATGTTCTTGACTTAATTCAAACTAGTTTATGTGGTCCAGCAAGAACTAGAAGTTTGCAAGGAGATAGATATTTTATGGTAATCATTGATGACTATTCTAGAATGTGTTGGGTTACCTTTCTCTGGGAAAAATAAGAAGCTTTTGGGAAATTCCAACTATTCAAGGTAATGGTGGAGACTGAAACCGGTAAGAAAATCAAATGCTTGAGATCAGATCAAGGAGGTGAATACACATCTAAGGAATGTAATACATTCTATGAAGTGAATGGAATCAGAAGACAGTTATCAACACCTCAGACACCCTAGTAGAATGGATTTGTGGAGAGAAAGAACATAACTATTTTGGATGCAGCTAGAAGCATGATATCAAAAGCAAATCTACCTCATGTATATTGGAGAGAAGCAGTGAATACAACAGTTTACACATTCAACAGAGTGCACATCAAAGGTGAAATCGGTAAGACCCCTCATGAACTATGGTTTGGTAATACTCCTACTCTTAAATATTTCAGAATATTTGGAATCAAATGCTATATTAGAAGAGATGATTATATTAGAAAATTTGATCCTAGAAGTGATGAAGGAATATTTACTGGTTATTCATCTAAGAGCAAAGCATATAGATGTTTTAATAAGAGATTGCAGAAAATTGTTGAAAGTGCAAATGTGAAGATTGATGAATAGTTTAGAGGTAATCTACAAAATGTTGATCCAGTCACACCGACATCATCTGAGGATTCAACAGTGACTGAAGAACAACAAGTAAAAACACCCTGGTATGTAAGATTGAACCACTCTGAAAGTTAGATAATTGGGAACAAGGATCAAGGTGTTATGACTAGAGGAAGAATAGAAAATGAAGAGGTATGTCTTATTTCTCAAATTGAACCATCAGTTAATGAGGTATGTGAAGAAAAACACTGGATTAAAGCTATGGAAGATGAATTGGAACAAATTGAAAAGAATAACACATGGACATTGGTTCCCTGACCTAAAGATAAAAATGTAATTGGAACTAAATAGGTAATCAGAAATAAAGCAAGACTAGTGTGTGAGGGATATTCATAGAAACAAGGAATTGATTATAATGAAACCTTTGCACCGGTAGCTAGAATTGAGGCAGTTAGATTATTCTTGGCTTTTGCAGCACACAAGAACTATAAAGTATATCAAATAGATGTTAAGTGTGCATTTCTGAATGGTGATCTTGAAGAGGAAGTTTTCATTGAACAACCTAATGGATTTTCATTGACAAATGACAAAGATATGGTTTGCAGGTTAAGGAAAGCTTTGTATGGATTAAAGCAAGCTCCTAGAGCTTGGTATGCTAGATTGGAGAAATATCTTTTGAAGATTGGTTACACTAAAGGTAATGCTGACAACAATCTATATTACAAAGTAACTAATGATGACATCTTGGTTATAGAAGTTTTTGTTGATGATATAATCTTTAGAGGAGAAGATGGATTGTGTAAAGACTTTTCTAAAATGATGTAAGAAGAATTTGAAATGTCTATGATTGGGGAGATAAAATTCTTTTTAGGATTGCATATTTCATAGACTGATAAAGGTATATTCATAAATCAATCTAAGTACTTGAAGGAACTACTAAAGAAATTTGGCATGGAAAACTCTAAATCGGTAAGCACACCTATGACTACAACTGATAAACTATCTTTGAAGGATGGATCAACACCTGTTAATCTGACTAGGTACAAGTCTATGATAGGAGGTTTATTGTATTTGACACAAACAAGACCTAATATTATGAATGCAGTATGTATTGTTTCAAGATTTTAGAGTAATCCTAATCAGTAGTGAAAAGGATTTTCCGGTATCTACAAGGCACTACAAATCTTGCTTTATGGTTTCCTAGAGATGAAAATTTTGATTTATGTGCATATACAGATGCAAATTGATCAAGAGATATAGATGACAGAAAAAGTACCATCAGTGGAGCATTTTTTCTTGGTAGTAGATTAATTTCTTGGTTTAGCAAGAAACAGATTTGCACATCTTTATCTACAACAAAATCAGAATATGTTGCAGCAACAACTAATTGCACACAAGTATTATGGATTAAGCAAATGTTGAAGGAAATAAAGGTAAAATGCAAGGAACCTATAAAAATTTACTATGATAATATGACAGCAATTGATATATCTAAGAATCTAGTATTTCACTAAAAAAATAAACATGTTTCTATCAAATTCAATTTTCTGAAAGAGAATGTTGAAAGACAAGAAGTGAAATTGGTGTATATGAATACTAAAGAGCAGATTGCATATATTTTTACTAAGCCTTTGCCTAAGGAAACTTTTGAATATCTCAAAGAGCATCTTGGAGTTATACCCCCACTAGTAGAGACTTAGACAATTGATGTGTTGTTCACCAAAAGTGATAACCCAAGAACACCTGCAATTGATCTATGAAGTAGCCAATTCAATCTACAAAGAACCTCAGGGCTTGGACAACATGACAAGGATATGAATCCTTCTACTCTTCAGGCTCTGCAAAACCTAGGCAGGTATACCTTTGATGCTTAGAATTAAACCTATTACACACCTATGACAACATCAACATAAATAGATAGATCTCACCAGGGCTCCAAAACAAGTAGTTTATTGCATATGGGCTAGATCTACACATAAAACTCAACTATGCTTGAGCATGAGATAGATGAAACTTTTCAAAACATAACATAAACTAATGATATTCTGATTGGATTTTAAATTAGTTTGAGAACCCCCTTAATTGCAAGATCAATGCCTTATCCAAGGGCAACAGAGTCGTACATCAAACTATAAATGAAAGCTTCGATTGCAAATCCATCTTCATTATTAAATATTCATGCATTTATGCCTTAGTTTGAGAACCCCCTTAATTGCAAGATCAATGCCTTATCCAAGGGCAACAGAGTCGTACATCAAACTATAAATGAAAGCTTATATTGCAAATCCATCTTTATTATTAGATATTCATGCATTGATGCCTTGCATAAATGCATTACTAGGATCATTCACAAAATCATCAGATCTTGAAACTATATTCCATTTTTCATGATTTATTACAGAATTTAAATCCTTCCTTGAAGAATCCCTACAAACAATCATAACTATCTCCTTGAGATAACAAATTTCATCCTCCTTGAGGATCTAATTTGATAAAATGGGAATACAAATCTAGAGACAATCCTGTGTGAATTTATGTATGCCTTACATACACAAGAACCTGCAACTAAGAACACCTATAGCAAGAATTGAACTCCATTACTGCAAGAAAAGCCCTGCCCTGTATAATCTTGAAGAAAACTTAGAATTGGAAGCCATGAAAACTCGAGCCATCATCACAAAATTCTGGAACCCTTACAAATGAGAAAAATTGGGAATAAGGAGAGGGAAGAAAATCAAATCTGCAACTGAAATTGCCAAGTGTCTCCTCTCTAACTAAATTTCATTACCATCAAAACTGCTCCCAAAATATCTGATCTTTTTCAAAATTGACTACACAATTGGATTCCTCACTCTGAGAGCTTTCCGGAAAAATATAATACTTCATATTTTGGCCAAAAATACAACCTTGGGTGAATTAATCCTTCCAATATGAACAATCATTTAAATTTTTGAATTTTCTCTATAGTTGAAACTATATCATTAACATGATTTTAATTTTAATTTTTGCCTCCCCTTTGGTCCTGATGCTTTGCCACGTGGTGGGACCTGTTTGGCTGATGGGGTTGACCAGACGCCACCGGGAATGACACCTCATCACCTCCATGTCATCCGCTTTGTCACTGCCACTTGACCGCCACGCGTACGCCACCTAGGTGCAACCTCTACGCCACATCATCACCACCGGGACGGGACCTACTTGCTGGACATCTGACTGTACCGGCCACGTCATCGCCACCTGGACTTCACCATTTTGCATTTCACCTTTCACCATTTCACGACCTCTAACGGGTGAGCATCTTCAAGCTCCAAAATCACGCAGACTGTCCGATCAACCGGAACTTGCTCGATCTTTACCACTACTGCATTTTCGCCAAACCATTTCGCCATTTCACGGCCTCTAACCTTCGTGCATCTTCGGCCTGCGAATTAATGCGCTTCGTCGAATCATCTTGGACCTGCTCACTGGTTAAGCTAACCCTTCTTTGCAAAATTTGCCTGTTTGCCTCGCGAAGCGTGCCTACATGGGTTCCACCTTTCGCCATCTGTCACCTCCTTTGGTTGCCTTGGGATCCGTACCCACGCGTGGGCCCACCTTGGGTGCTCAACAGGCACTGTCCGTCAAAATACTTGAGGCTTTGACATTATATTTGGGTGGACATTTACTTATAAATATCAAAAACCGACATCTCCCAGTCAATGTGGGATTAAGGCTCAAGCCTGAGACTGCAATTTCTTAGCAATTTCCTGAGTTCGCCTGGAAGTTTCTTATCTTAACCTTGTTTTTATTATGGGTAGAGGAAAGAGAATTGGTAGAGGTCATGGGATTTGGGCTACACCTGCCACATTGCATTAACTTGGAAATTTTAAAACTTCCCAAACTCCACTCCACACAAGAGGTTAAACGCCTGCCATAATGCCTTTGTAATTTGACTGAAAGTTTTCTTGTGGCCTCCAAACACCACGTAGAAAGGGATGATACTACTGAAATAGCTGGTTTGAAGCTTTACTTGCCTCTCCTCTTCAAACACCATGTGCCATGCTACAGCAAAGAGGGAAAATTGCCATGGTTGCCAATTTTAATTTGCCTGATGGTTTAGACAGCTATGTGAGTGAGGATTCATTAACTGCTGGTTGCATTAGCTTGGGAACTCAATGCTCCTTCAAAAACACATAGGAGGGAGGAGGGAAAATGTTGGACTATTGTTTGCATTTGTTGTTTGAAGTCTTTTCTTTAAAACCCCCTTCCAAAGCTACAACCTGCTACTTGCATTTGTTTGGGAGTTTTAAATTACACTCCCATCCATCACACACAACAAGGAGAATGCTAGGAAGGTTGTGGAATTTGGCTTTACAATGGCCAATGGCATTTTGCTGTTTGTTTAATTTGCTGAAGATTTCACATTTCCCAATGTATTTGTTGGAACTTTTAGAGCAGCCTTTTACCCACACATCATAGCCACGTGAAAGAGGGCTTTTACCTGTATTCATTTGCCAATTGCAACTTGCCTAAAAGTGTTCAATTGCTGCCACTACCATTTGCCTTTCCTACATTCATCATGCCACAATCTATTGGATTCGGCTTAATACTTGCCAATTGAAACTTATTTGAAAGTGTTTAATTGCTGCCTCTACCATTTGCTTTTCGTGGTCCACCTTCCAGCTGCATTTTGCTTGAATTTCTAAATGTCCCTTCTTTGTCGCCGAAGGAGGATTTAGCATTGCTCGCCACTTTGAAATTTCCTAGAGTTCTATTAGCATCTCGAACTCATATGACATGTTCCATGATTACAAACCACATTTCAACATTATGAAATTCTCTCTGCGAACCAAGTTGCCAGTAAAATCAATGCATGAGCATGAGCCAGGTCGGGCCCCCAAAGTGGGTTCGACTAAAAAAAATTTCATTTTCATGCAACTGACCCTCAGAATGTTTCAAGAACCTCAAACACACCTCTGGGAACGATCGACATCATTTTCGGATCATCAGACTGAGTTTTGCAACTTTCAGGCAATTACGCTACATTTTCGCATTTAATCACGAAGATGTAATTTTCAAAGTGGTCAAAACACCTTTATGGACCTCGCCATCTGGCAGGCGTGTACTTTGATATACAAGGATAAACTCTACCAAATGGTTTTTTAAGATGAGTCCCGAGTGAAGAGATATTAATTTTCAAAAATGCCCAACTGGCTTTGTCGACACTGCGGACATGATGAAGTCAATGTTCTTGCAACACATGATGCCTTTCTCAAAAATACCAAACGACCTCCATAGACCCTCAAATTTGAAACATAGGTACCTTGAAGTACATATTAAATATTTGGATTCTCAGTTCGACCAGAAGTCTGACTGGGTGCAAATGGTGCGCTCATGAAAATGGCTATATTAACTGATATAGCACTGAAAGTATGGATCACTGAAAACGATGACTCAATGAACCCTTTTGAAAACCGATCAAACGGATTGGCAGAGGCTTGAAATTTGACAAGTAGCTCATCATTTATACCAAAATTAGCCTGGAACAAACATTATATCATAACACTTACTGAGGCAAATTTTACACTTATGCGAAACAGGGCACCGACTAGGCACTGAAACAGGGACTTGTCAAAACATTCAAACTGCAAACAGTTTGAGCTTGGTAAACTGAGCAAATGGATTCATGAAGACTTGAAATTTTGCAAAGTAACTCACATTTATGCATAGAATTCAATCCATTTTGAAATTCATCATGAAAATCAACAAGGCAAAAGATGTAATCGCTCAAAGTAGGCTACTCAATAAAATTTGCATTTGTGCCTAAAATGCATTTTCAACTCACCCCTCGAAATGGGTAACTGGTAAACTTATCCAAACTAAATTCTAAAATTTGCACATCACTGCATAGGCCAAATGAAATGTGTGGGACATGAATCCCGAGCCTTACCCTCTAAAAATCAACTGCCTCCATTTTGCCCTCTCACAAACTAGGCCATTCAAACTGACTTATTTGGAAATGCAAAGCAAAAATTTGAATTGGGCATCAAGACTTGACTCAAATTTAATGAGTCCCAATAGTGGCTCTGACTGGGGATGGTTGATTGCAAGATCAACACAAGAACATAGAATCAATGGTTAAGCAGACCACCGAAAAATGGATCATTCTCTCATTTCTTCTCATTTCAAAAAATAGGGCTTCCTTATTCTACCCGAACAGAAGGGCACTTTATTGAAAACCACACAACTAAAGCAAAGCAACTATACAAGATATACAAACATGCTGACAACTGATTACAAACTACTCAAACAATCTTCAGTATTTACCTCTGTCAAAAATTTGATTCTCATCACTTGATACCATGATCCAAACAAAGGCACCTTTCAATAACAACTGAGCATAACTTTTAAAATCCACCTCTTTTGTCTCATCACTGTAACAACTGGTGTGCTTACCTTTGGTCTGATTCTGAACATTGTAATCACACGCTATTTCAACACAAGTAAAATCGTGAGACAAATCACAATAGAGGCCTTCCCACAAGTTGCCATAACTTTCACTATCCCACTCAACTCTATCATTTTCAAGGACATCATCATGCTGAACTTCAAAAATAAAGCATTCAATCTCAACATTATAATTCTCATCAGCACATACCTTAGTATCATTTAAATCAATAGAATGAGGGACACTACTAACCAACTGATGCAAACAAGGAGCATAAATGTTACAACCCAGATGTGATACTTCACTATGCTGATCACAATCCATAATCTCCCTGTTTATCAAACTCAAAACTTCCGCATTCTCAAGATCCCATTCATGGAAAAGAATGCATACCTCTGGCTGAAGCAAATCCTCAGCTAAGTCTTCCTCTTTCAGGCTTACATCCACCTGAAACACTTCCATTTGTGGTCTGAAATAATCATCACACAACCCATGCCTCTTGTCTTCATCATGAAGTAAATTTTTACAACCCATGCTACTACTATTCAGAATTACATCAGCATTACAAACTTGTTCAACACAAGGGGAAACTTCAACATTTTCCATAATGAAATCAGCACCATGGACATTCATATCAAAAGCAAAGAACTCCATATCCGGTTCAAGCATACTATCATCATTTTCGTTCTCTTCATGGTACCTCAAATTCTAAAAGCATTCAAACATGGGTTTACTTAAATCTAAAAATAAAACATTATCAACACTGTCACATACATTCTTATCTTCAAAAACACTTTCGTTTTCAGATTCATAACTGAGGCACATAACTTGGTCTCCTATTATATCATCTTCACAAGATGAATAATAAGACTTCTCATTACCATCATCAACTGCATGACTGGCATTCATTTGCTGATCATAAGAAAGTGAAACACTCATGCCAAGATCGTTCTCAATCTGAAATTGCTCTTCATTGTTCATTTGCATACCTTCAAGGTGTTGGGAATAGAACTCAATGTCCTCATAATCAGCAACACCACTCCATTCTAAAACACAGTCATCACTGGGTATACTTGCACTGAACACATCATTAGCATCATTCACATTTTCATTTTCAGATTTATCAAACTTAACCAAAATCTAATTTTCATCATATTGCACATCTTTACTTGCATAATCAACAACATTTGGTGATCCATCAGTACTTGGCATTTCAACATCAAACACATCAGTAGCATGTAAAGATCGATGGTCATCATTACCATAATTTTCATTATTGTTAACCTTAGGAGATGCATGATTAACTTGATAATTTGCAGTCACATAGTCAACATAACCAGCATACAAATCAAATGGCACGTACCCCTTGTATATATCAATCTTCGTATCAGCATTATCACAACATTGCACACTAATCATTCCATCATTACTGTGAGAGGCAACCGGCATTAATAGCAGAGGATCTTGACTCTCATTCAAATTTGAAGCACATGCATTAACAAAACCATTCGGAACTGCAGAGCTTGATGCACCTAGACAAGGAATGATTGGATCGGCTTCACGTGGTATTTCACCATTGAAGGTGTTTTGGCATGAAACAACAGCAGACACAAATTTCTTGGCTATCCCAAATTTCAAATTATTTTCAATGTCTCTAGCTGTGTTAAAAGCTTCATACAAAGTCTTAGGTTCTTTGTTTCTCAATAGGAAACCCATCTTCTTACCAAAAGAACTCATATAAATATCCAGGCATACTTTATCTTCAAATTTATACCTTCTAGAAATTTTGGACAAAACTTGTGAAAATCTGATATTAAATGTTGGTACCAATTCATCTTCCCTGATTTGTATATAAGTAAACTCTTTCATCATATCATAATCACCCATTTTTTCATCAAATTGATCCATGAAATCTGAAATCAATTCTTCCCATGAGGTAATAGAATTCACTGGCAAAAAAAAGAACCAATCTCTTGCATCCTCTTTTAGTGATTGAACAAACAAATTCATGCATATATCTTCCTGACAAATTTCAAATTCTCCTATCAAATCTAAAACTCTTTTCACATGTTGACATGCTAATTCTGATTTCTTCCCACTGAATATGGGCAAATACTTTCTGATTTCTGTGGGTATGAGATTTGGGTAACCCGGAATAACTTCAAAGTTTAGAGCAGCATAATGGTTCATGATGAAACTTATCCTATTATACGGTTGTGACACTTCACCAAGCATGGTTCTATGTGGAAATACACAAGGCTGAAAAAATTCACTATTCATTCCTTCTTACTCCCACAAATGATTATACAATCTTGGATAAAAACTTTAAGCACATATCCTTATTCAAATCTATTCATTAACATTGCTTGACATGAAGTTTTCCCAAATTTGCATACTGTAATAGAAGAACATAAACACTAGATATTACAATAGAATAGATATGCAAAATGGACTTTGAAATTTTTTTGTGATTCCTCTTTCCCTCTAGACTAGTGCTGTTCACTAAATGGGAAAACGATATTACACATTCTAATTTTTAGAACAAACATCTTTGCATTTGAAACCTCTAAAAATACCTAGAGATTTGTAGTTGTAAACTCTTGTAGATCTGAAGATTGACTTCACATTTCTAGCACTATCTTTTACCTCAGAGTCACCACCTCTCGCACAGAGGATATTTTGAACAATAGAATACCATTCAACACAAATTTAAATCTCTATTTCCTCCTTCAATCGCACTGCAACACACACTCTTTTAGGCTATTTAACACAAATCTGGAAAATACATCAGACTTATGTATGACTGAAATCCTTTACTGCACCTTTTAACAAACTTTTATGATGAAAGCACCATGTCTGAACATCTGCTAATTAAATCATCTGCATCTTAATATGATTCATAATATTTATCTACTAATCTTGTGAATGTCTTGGAATACAAACTTGCTTCAAGCACCGGTACAGAGACTAGAGTCGCCACCCAATTATGACATTGGGGAGAATTCATAAATAGCTGTAAGAACTTCGTACAACTCTCAACAATGTATATTTTCTCTAACTCTTCACAAGAAACTTTCTCTGATAGCAGACAATACCATTACAACCTCAGAACATAATACTAAATCCCTCAACCATAAAAGATATTTTCAACTCTGTGCATTCTCAATGGACTGACAAACTGGATGAAATTATGCAATTTCTATTCGGGTCCCCAGCAGAGTCACCATTTTTGTGTGGTGACTCGGATGGGATAATCTCAACCTTATATGACTTAAATCTTTCTTAACCAGAGGCTCTTGATAGTTCATTTCTTCCCCAGTAGAGTCGCCATTTTTGTTCTTCACCAAAAGTGATAACCCAAGAACATCTGCAATTGATCTATGAAGTAGCCAATTCAATCTATGAAGAACCTCAGGGCTTGGACAACATGACAAGGATATGAATCCTTCTACTCTTCAGGATCTGCAAAACCTAGGCGAGTATACCTTTGATGCTTAGAATTAAACCTATTACACACCTATGAAAGCATCAACATAAACAGATAGATCTCACCAGGGCTCCAAAATAAGTAGTTTATTGCAGATGGGCTAGATCTACACATAAAACTCAACTATGCTTGAGCATGAGATAGATGAAACTTTTCAAAACATAACATAAACTAATGATATTCTGATTGGATTTTAAATTGGTTTGAGAACCCCCTTAATTGCAAGATCAGTGCCTTATCCAAGGGCAACAGAGTCATACATCAAACTATAAATGAAAGCTTCAATTGCAAATCCATCTTCATTATATAAATATTCATGCATTGATGGCTTGCATAAATGCATTACTAAGATCATTCACAAAATCATCAGATCTTGAAACTATATTCCATTTTTCATGATTTATTACAGAATTTAAATCCTTCATTGAAGAATCTCTACAAACAATCATAACTATCTCCTTGAGATAACAAATTTCATCCTCCTTGAGGATCTAATTTGATAAAATGGGAATACAAATCTAGAGACAATCCTGTGTGAATTTATGTATGCCTTACATACACAAGAACCTACAACTAAGAACACCTATAGCAAGAATTGAACTCCATTATTGAAAGAAAAGCCCTGCCTTGTACAATCTTGAAGAAAACTCAGAATTGGAAGCCATGAAAACTGGAGGCATCCTCACAGAATTCTGGAACCCTTACAAATGAGAAGAATTGGGAATAAGGAGAGGGAAGAAAATCAAATCTGCAACTGAAATTGCCAAGTGTCTCCTCTCTAACTGAATTTCATTACCATCAAAACTGCTCCCAAAATATCTGATCTTTTTCAAAATTGACCACACAATTGGATTCCTCACTCTGAGAGCTTTCCTGAAACATATAATACTTCATATTTTTGCCAAAAATACAGCCCTAGGCGAATTAATCCTTCCAATGTACACAATCATTTAAATTTTTGAATTTTCTCTATAGTTGAAACTATATCATTAACATGATTTTAATTTTAATTTTTTCCTCCCCTTTGGTCCTGACGCTTTGCCATGTGGCAGGACTTGATTGGCTGATGGGTTGACTGGATGCCACCTGGGATGACACCTCATCACCGCCATGTCATTCGCTTTGTCACTGCCACTTGACCGCCATGCATACGCCACCTAGGCGCAACCTCCGTGCCACATCATCGCCACCAGGACAGGACCTACCTACTGGACATCTAATTGTACCAGCCACATCATCACCACCTGGACTTCACCATTTTTCATTTCACCTTTCGCCATTTCGCGGCCTCTAACGGGTGAGCATCTTCAAGCTCCAAAATTGCGCAAACTGTCAGATCAACCCGAACTTGCTCGATCTTTACCACTGTTGCATTTTCGCCAAACCATTTCACCATTTCGCGGCCTCTAACGTTCGTGCATCTTTGACCTACAAATCAACGCGCTTCATTGGATCATCTTGAACCTGCTCACTGGTTAAGCTAACCCTTCTCTGCAAAATTTGCCTATTTGCCTCGGGAAGCGTGCTTGCATGGGGTCCACCTATCACAATCTATCACCTCGTCCAATCACCTTGGGATCTGTGCCCATGCATGGGCCCACCTTGGGTGCTCAACAGGCACCGTCCGTCAAAAGCCTTGAGGCTTTGACATTATACTTGGGTGGACATTTACTTATAAATATCAAAAACTGACATCTCTCAGTCAATGTGGGATTAAGGCTCAAGCCTGAGACTGCAATTTCTTAGCAATTTCCTGAGTTCGCCTGGAAGTTTCTTATCTTAACCTTGTTTTTATTATGCGTAGAGGAAAGAGAACTGGTAGAGGTCGTGGGATTTGGGCTACACCTACCACATTGCATTAACTTGGAAATTTTAAAACTTCCCAAACTCCACTCCACACAAGAGGTTAAACGCCTGCCATAATGCCTTTGTAATTTGTCTGAAAGTTTTCTTGTGGCCTCCAAACACCACGTAGAAGGGGATGATACTGCTGAAACAACTGGTTTGAAGCTTTACTTGCCTCTCCTCTTCAAACACCATGTGCCATGCTACAGCAAAGAGGGAAAATTGCCATGGTTGCCAATTTTAATTTGCCTAATGGTTTAGATAGCCATGTGAGTGAGGATTCATTAACTGCTGGTTGCATTAGCTTGGGAACTCAATGCTCCTTAAAAAATGCATAGGAGGGATGAGGGAAAATGTTGGACTATTGTTTGCATTTGCTGTTTGAAGTCTTTTCTTTAAAACCCCCCTCCAAAGCTACAGCCTGCTACTTGCATTTGTTTGGGAGTTTTAAATTGCACTCCCAGCCATCACACACATCAAGGAGAATGCTGGGAAGGTTGTGGAATTTGGCTTTACAATGGCCAATGGTATTTTGTTGTTTGTTTAATTTGCTGAAGATTTCTGATTTGCCAACATATTTGTTGGAACATTTAGAGCAGCCTTTTACCCACACATGACAACCACATGAAAGAGGGATTTTACTTGTATTCATTTGCCAATTGCTACCTCTACCATTTGCCTTTCCTCCATTCATCATGCCACAATATATTGGATTCGGCTTAATGCCTACCTATTGAAACTTATTTGAAAGTGTTTAATTGCTGCCTCTACCATTTGCCTTTCACGCTCCACCTTCCAGCTGCATTTTGCTTGAATTTCTAAATGTCCCTTCTTTGTCATCAAAGGAGGATTTAGCATTACTCACCACTTTGAAATTTCTTGGAGTTGCCAGTAAAATCAATGCACGAGCATGAGCCAGGTCAGGCCCCCAAAGTGGGTTCGACTAAAAAAAAATTTGTTTTCATGCAACTAACCCTTGAAATGCTTCAGGAACCTCAAACACACCTCTGGGAATGATCGACATCATTTTTGGATCATCAGACTGAGTTTTGCAACTTTCAGGCAATTACGCTACATTTTCGCATTTAATCACGAAGATGTAATTTTCAAAGTTGTCAAAACACCTTTCTGGTCCTCACCATCTGACAGGCGTGTACTTTGATATACAAGGATAAACTCTACCAAATGGTTCTTTAAGATGAGTCCCGAGTGAAGAGATATTAATTTTTAAAAATGCCCAACTAGCTTTGTCGACACTGTGGACCTGATGAAGTCAATGTTCTGGCAACACATGATGCCTTTCTCAAAAATACCGAACGACCTTCGTAGACCCTCAAATTTGAAATATAGGTACCTTGAAGTACATATTAAATCTTTGGATTCTCAGTTCAGCCAAAAGTCTGATTGGGTGCAAATGGCGCGCTCATGAAAATGGCTATATTAACTGACATAGCACTGAAAGTACGGATCATTGAAAACAATGACTCAATGAACCCTTTTGAAAACCAATCAAATGGATTGGTAGAGGCTTGAAATTTGAAAAGTAGCTCATCATTTATACCAAAATTATCCTAGAACAAACATTATATCATAACACTTACTGAAGCAACTTTTACACTTATGCGAAATAGGGCACCGACTAGGCGATGAAATAGGGACTTGTCAAAACATTCAAACTGCAAACAGTTCAAGCTTGGTAAACTGAGCAAATGAAATCATGAAGACTTGAAATTTTGCAAAATAACTCACATTTATGCATAGAATTCAATCCATTTTTAAATTCATTATGAAAATCAACAGGGCAAAAGATGTAATCGCTCAAAGTAGGCTACTCAATAAAATCTGTATTTGTACCTAAAATGCACTTTCAACTCACCCCTCGAAATGGGTACCTGGTAAACTTATCCAAACTGAATTTTGAAAGTTGCACATCACTGCATAGGCCAAATGAAAGGTGTGGGACATGAATCCCGAGCCTTACCCTCTTAAAATCAACCAGCTCCATTTTGCCCTCTCACAAACTAGGCCATTCAAACTGACTTATTTGGAAATGCAAAGCAAAAATTTGAATTGGGCATCAAGACGTGACTCAAATTTAATGAGTCCCAACATGATGTTTTTTATCAACCGATAGAATTAATAGAGAAATTTTTTTTTTTCGGCTTTGATGAGGAGAGATACTTCTCAGGAAGAGTAATTGGTATTTTGTATGAGTTGTTTGAAACTGGTTTTTGTATTGCTTTGGCATTTGATGTCAAAGGGGAAGAGATATCTATGGAAAAACACATTATCTTTTGGAGAAATTATTGGGGGAGAGATTATTACTCTCTGTATTTTGATTTCTGGTTAATGATCTCTTTTGGAGATTGTTGGTGTTTGGTTTTTGGCATTTTTGTTTTGACACTTTTATGGTTTTTCCATCTTGTGTTGCCATCAATGCCAAAGGGGGAGATTGTTGGTATTTTGGATATATTGGTATGGTTTTGTCATTGATGTCAAGACTTGTCAACACTTGTCATCACTTATCAGCACTTGGAGACTCTTGGTTATGTTCACTGGCATATTTAGTGACTTATGCATAGTCACCATTATCTAGTTCACCGACAGGTTATATTGTTCACCGACACTTGGAATGACTCAGAAATTACTTGGTTATGTCGAAGACATTGTTTGGACTCTTGGTTTTGGTGATTTGATCATTGGTCTAATCAAGTTTGCATATTTGTTGTTACCGGTAAATAGGTCCAAGTTATGTACTGGAAAGCATATCTATTCCAGATCAGCATGACACGTCATGAAGATGATTTATTATTATTGTAAATGCAATGAGCTGACACGATGTATCAAATATTGATTCATTTGTAATTGACTTTATTGTAATATCTCTTAGTGAGACGACCTACTCATTTGGTCTAAGGTTATGGTATAAATGTAAGATCTCATTTGTGAGATTAATGTAACATAGTGGTGAGGACTATAATAAGGTATATGTGAATATTAGCAGAGCTATACACGTAGGCAACATTCAAGATTGAAGGAAGGTTTGAAGAAGGCAAATTAGAGCTTAACTGGTACTGAATCCAGCATATGAAGAAGCTATTTTGAGCAGTACATTATGATTGGATTTAACCATCCAATTGTATCCCATTTTGTGATTGAGTAGTGAGCTCTAAGCACTTGGCCTTTTTGCATGTGTAGACTCCATATTGTACACACATACTACCTGCAGTAGTATCATCTAATTGTGGGTACGGTTTCCCACCATGGTTTTTCCCCTTACAGGGTTTCCATGTACAAATTTGTGTGTTATGTGTTGTGGCTGTTATTGTCTTTCTGTTTCATGCATTAAACTTTATCGATGCTGCAATTAACTGATAAAACTATCTACTGACATAAATTTTGGTTTACTGGTATTAAGCATTACATTTGGTTAAGTTAGTTTTGGTTTGAATTTATTAGACAACTGATTCACCCCCCCCCCCTCTCAGTTGTCTTCGAGACCTAACATTAACCAGGTGGTCCTTAATTGGATCTGTTCCTAACAGGACATTTTTGTAAAGCTTCTTACAAGGCTTGGCTCCTAACTAGGAGAACTTCATAAGCATTCAGAATACTTGTGGGTATTCATCCCTACCATGATTTTTCCCATTCGGGTTTCCAAGTTAAAAATCATTGTGTCAAGTGGTGAATGGTTTTTGTGGTTATGTTTTGATATGGTTAATGTGTTTAACTGGTAAAGCCACTTAGATGTGTTAAGATGACCGGAACTGATCTAAACAGTGCTTTTACTAATGTTAGTAAAGTAGTTTGATGTTTTGGTTAAATGCTTTGAGAGGTTCAGATCTATTTTAGTATTATATTGGTATTCTAGTCAACCAATAAACTTGACAGTGTAGTTGCAGTTTGTAGCTCAGTGTTGAACCGATTAGTTCAGTGATTGATTTATGAGTTGAGTTTAAGTTTGGTGAAATTTTAAGTTTGTTTTCTATCTATTGGTTCACCCCCCTCTTAGTAGTTGTCTGGATCCTTATTGATTCATCATATCATCAATTGGTATCAGAGCATTTCAGGTCCTCTAGTGTCTAAGCCTAACAACTTGAAGTAAATATCTAGAAGAACATGATGAATAAATAAGGTCCAAAGTTCAATAGGGAAAACTACATAATCTAGAGTGATAGGATGAAGATCTATATCAAGAGTCTAGGAAGTCAATATTGGGAACATGTTGTTACCAAATATACCTTGCCTATTGGGATTCTGTCAGATGATCAAAAGTAGGAGCAACAGGAGAATAATCAAGCATTGGAGGCCATTATCAGTTCCTTGTCTGATTCAAAGTATGTTGATGTCCATGGTTTGGAGGCTTCTTTTGATGTGTGGAAGAAACTTGAGAATATCTATAAAGGTGATGAGCATGTGAAGATTGCCAAAGAAGAGAGTCTGAGATGTAAATTTGATGACATGCGGATGGATGGAGTTGAGAATATTCAACAATATCGTTAGAGGATCAAGGAGATAGTTGATGAGATCAAAAGTGTTGGTGGTAAAGTGGAGGATACCATAGTGGTTAGCAAGGTGTTGAGAACCCTTCTATCAATCTATGCTATCTGAGTTTCATCCATTTAGGGACTCAAGTCTATTGATAAAACAAAGTTAACTCTTGACTCCATCATTGGTAAACTAACCACATTTGAATTAAATAGTTTTGATGGAAGTATTCAGAAATCTGAATCTACATTTAGAGCTTTAGTTTCTAACCCACTAGTGAGGAAAAGCAAAGAAGCTAGTCACAGTCATGAGTCTAGATCCAGCAGAGAAGTTGATGATGAACATAGTTTGATTGAGCTTGAAGCATTTTTGGTCAAGCGGTTAACTATAGGTACTAGTAAGTACATAGGTGAATTACCTTTGAAGTGTTTTGCATGTACCGGATTGGATATATTGCAGCTAACTATCCAAATGGAGACAATGAGCATAAACGTGAGAAGTATAAGAAGTAAAAAGGTAAATTTAAAAGAGATTGCCTCATTGTAGTGGATGAAGGAATCATAGATGATGAATTTGAGGTAGATGCAAATGAGGACATTGTCTTTGTTTCCATTAAAGAGAAGACATCAGATCAAAAGGCATTAGTCTCTCATATGGATAGTTCTAATGATTGGATTATAGACAATGATTGTTCACACCACATGACCAATTATCAAAGCAAGTTTCTTACTTTGAAGGAATTTGATGGAGGTGTTCTGAGATTTGGAAATGACTCACCCTGCATGGTAAAAGGAAAGGGAACCATTTCTCTTAATGGAAAGAGCAGTGCAGATGATGTCTGCTAGGTTGAAGGATTCAAACACAACCTTTTGAGTGTTTCTCAACTCAATGACAGAGGTTATCCATTGGAATTCAAGAATGGAATGTGCAAAATCTATGGAAGCAAAGGTGAACTAATTGCAACCGGCAAGAAGACAAAAGGTAACTTGTTTCACCTAAATCCTAAAGTCAACAATTTTTTAATTGCTAAAGTAGATGATAGTTGGCTTTGGCATCAGAGATTTTGTCATGTAAATTTTGATAACATTGTCAAAGTCAGTAAGTCCAAATAGGTAAGAGGTTTACTTCAGTTGGAAAAATCAGTGAATGCTCTATGTAAGGAATGTCGGTTAGGGAAGATGAAATCCTTAACTTTTAAGAGAAAATCTTTCTTAGTAGAACATTTTCTAGATTTGGTTTTGATGCAGAGGTTGGCAGCTGTAGGGTGATAAACCCACCCACACACCTCTGGTCTTCCTTTACGGTTATGTTTCACACCTCAACTATGAAATCAAACTCTTACCCCTAACTAGGAATGGCACAACACTTTTTCCCACTTCTTAAGACCTGTGAATATCTTCCACAGGGCCTAGAAAATTCTACCGGTATAGGTCTACCAATTTCACAGTTTTACCGGTGCAACTTTCACAGGTTTACCAGTACAAGTTTCACAAGCTTGTCGGTACAGGTTTCACAAACTTATTAGTACAGGTTTCACAGACTTACCGATACAGGACTACTAGTTAGTAGCCCTATTTTGCTGTCTTTTGGGACTTCTCTCCAAATAACACCAAACAACACCCTAAACAAATTTAGGTTTTAGACACCCTTTTGGGACTATTTATCAGATTTGAAAAAAGATTGGATTTCCACCCTATTCCTGCACTCTTTAACATCTACTTAGTTACAAGCCTAATTGATCAAGTTAGACTAGTTTCACAAAAGAGGTATAGAGAATGGGATCACAGGAAGGTTCCAACTTTTCAGAAAGTTTCTGCTATGTTCAAACACCCAGTTTTAGCATTACATCTCATCTTCTCATCACTATCATTGTCTACACAAATAAATTGTTCTATTCTAATCTAAACCCTCAACCAGTTTAGACTAGGGCTCAGTGGCACTGTACCAACCAACTCTTCTGACCTTGGCCCTCTAGAATCTCAAAATACATGTCCCTAACTAGGATTCTACCCATGGCCATTGGATCCCAATGAGTAAACTGTGAGTTAGGGTCTTATTTGAATCATAACCCTTGAAAATGGAGGGTTTCAAACCTATAGAAGATAAACACTGATAAATTCTACTAAACTTTACTTCAAGAGGCCAAACCAAATGCATTGGAAGGGTGTTTAAGGATTCTTACTAACCAGATCAAAACTTCATCAGTAGTTCTCACGCTCTATATGGATCCTACGAAAAAATATCACTGTATGGCGAAATCAAACTTGTTCTATTCACTTTCTCCACCAAACTTTACAAAACCTTCAACTCTCTCCTTTCCTACAATTGTCCAAACACATATAAACCTTTTCTAACATCCATAACCAACTTTTGAATAGTTAGGACCATTGGAGAAGTAGTTGTCATTCTACTGGCAACTTTCAAAAGTTGTCATTCTACTAGTAATTGCAACATTTTGCAATTTAGAACAACACCAGTTAATAACTACCTAGACCTTATGAAAACACATCCAGGGTCATTATTTACTCCAATACCTAAGAAAACATCCTAGACATACTAACTTTGACAAAATCCAAATTCCAAGCCTTCATGGCCTAATAGACCTCTAGGTTTATATGCTCACCTAAGAGATTAGTGACCATACAAAATAGACATTTAGTTACATAAAGATTGATCATTGATCCAACCCACAATTACAACACAAGTGAACTTGTAGACAACACCATGTGCTTGAAATCATCTATGAAATAAAATGTGCTCTTCACCATACTCTCGAGCCCAAAAGAAACTCAAGTCCCTTGAGTTGGGATGTCGGTAAAGTGAGTTTTGATCTTCTCAATGGCCACAAAAGTTATCCATGTAGCATCTTCTAAAGGTTGATTAGTCCATTTGACTAGGTACTCCAAGTAAGTCTTCCTCTTGGTTTGCTTGTTGATCCTTTGATCCAAAATACATTCAATTTTAGGTTTGGGTTATAGGGGAAGTCCTTATATCATGTCTGCAATAGAGTAATCAAATTGATCTACAACACAAAAATCATCAACAACACCCTTATATGCATATATATCAGAAACATTAAATACAGGCGACAGTCCCACTTCCAGGGGTAGGTCTATTTTGTATGCATTGTTCCCACATTGTTTGAGGATCTTAAAAGGACCAATCTTCTTCATGTGAAACTTGGTGTACTTGTACTTAAGGAGTCTTGATTTATTGAGATGAATCATCACCAAATCTTCTACTTTAAATTGTACATCTCTCCTTTTGAGGTCTGTTGCTTGCTTGTATTTCTCAGAGGTATGAATTAGTTTATCTCTAACTTGCTGGTGTATATCCTTCATTACGCTAGCAAATTCATCTGCCTAAGCACTTCTTCTATCAATTTTCTTTACATATCTAAGTTCAAGAATACCCCTGGGATGTGTACCATACACAATTTGGAAAGGACTTAACCCTCTACTTCTGTTCACGAAGTCATTATAGGAAAATTCTGCCTATGGAAGAATGGTATCCCAAGTAGTTCCATGCTCCTTGGTCAAGCACCGTAACAAGTTTCCAAGGGAACTATTTATTACCTTAGTCTACCCATTAGATTGAGGGTGATAAGAAGAAGAGAAACACAAGTTAGTCCCCAACTTATTCCACAAAGTTCTCCAAAAGTGTCCGATAAACATAGAATCCCTGTCCGAGATAATGTTCAAGGGTAACCCATGAAATCTGACAATTTCTTTGAAGAATAAACCTACAATATTAGAAGCATCATGTGTAACCTTGCATGGTAAAAAAGTGTGCCATCTTTGAAAACTGGTCTACCACAACATAGACATTGTCATAACTTGAGTTATTCCTAGGAAGGCCTAAGATAAAATCCATACTAGCCAAATCCCAAGGTTTGGTAGGGATTGGTAAAGGAGTATAAAGGCTTGCATTTGAACTTGTACCTTTTGCCTTTTGACACACCACACATTCTGAAACAAATTTCCCCACATCCATTTACATTCTTGGCCAAAAACAAAATCTTCTAACCAACTCAAGTGTCTTATCAAGTCCAAAATGTCTTGACAAACTCCCACACTATTTTTCTTTGACAATATTCGCCCTCATTGAGCAATTTGGAATATAAAGCTGACTACCCTTGAAAAGTAAACCTTCTTGAAGCATATACTCAGAAAAATCAGTATGATACCTTTCATTCATAGCTTGACAAACCTCATAAGCCTCCTTGAAATGTGCATCTTCTTGATAAATGTCCTTCATAGCAGTGGTTCCTATGCTTTCTAATTGAATCTCTTGGATTACCAGGTTCCTCCTGCTAAGGGCATCTACAAATTTGTTGGCCACTCCCTTTGTATGCTTGATACTAAATGTGAAAGCTTGAAGGTACTCCATCCATTTCATGTGTTGGTGATTGATTTTCTCCTCTCGGTTCAAAAAACTTAAAGCATGGTTGTTAGTGTAAACAATAAATTCCATCGGTAATAGATAGTGTCTCCATTTCCTAAGAGATTGTACCAAGGCATACATCTCTAGATAATAGGTTGAATATTTCTTTTTTTCTTCATTTAATTTCTCACTAAAAAGGGCCACAAGCCTACCCTCCTGACTCAAGACTCCTTCAATAGCTTTCTTAGATGCATCACATTCAATAGTGAATACCTTATGAAAATCAAGAAGGACTAAGATAGGCTATTCTGCAATCTTTGTTTTCAAACACTCAAAAGACTTGTTGGCTTCATCATTCCAAGTAAATTGACACTTTCTTCCCCCCTTAATGATATTTATCATAGGAGCACTAACCCCAGTAAAGTTTCTTATAAATTTCCTATAAAAACTTGCTAAGCCATGAAAAGTTTTTACCTCACTTGCAGATCTAGGTGTGGGCCAATTGAGGATTGCCTCCACCTTTGATGGATCCATTCTCAGATTACCATTGGAAACAACAAATCCAAGAAACATCAATTCCTCTTGCAAGAAGACACACTTGTCCAAGTTGACCTTCAACTTCTCCTCATGCAACTTTTTCAATACCAAATCCAAGTGCATTAGATGTTCATTTTTATCCGTACCAAAAATCAATATATCATCCAAGTATACTACCACAAAATGATTGATAAAGGGTTTAAGATTCTCATTCATTAACCTCATAAAGGTACTAGGGGCATTGGAAAGCCCAAATGGCATTACCATCCATTCAAACAAGCCTTCATTGGTCTTAAATGTTGTCTTCCATTGGTCTCCATCTCTGATCCTAAATTGGTGATAGCCACTTTTCAAGTCTATTTTGGAGTAGTACTAGGCCCCTCCTAGACAATCCATCAAATCCTCTATTCTTAGCACTGGGAACCTATATCTGATGGTTATCTGGTTGATAGCCCTAGAGTCAGTACAAACCTCCATGTCCCTTCTTTCTTAGGAGCTAACATTGTCGGGACTGCACATTGGCTTATACTCTTTCTAATGAACCCTTTCTCAAGTAACTCTTGGATCTATCTTGCAACTTTTGCATTTTGTTCAAGGGTCATTTTATAGGCTAGGTAGGGTAGCACTTGGTATAAGGTCTATGTAATGACTGATTTCTATTTGAGATGGTATGGTATCTATGGTACTATCTGCAACAATTCCCTTGTACTTATTGATAACTCAATGATGAATGTTGAGTACCAAACTGGTACTGAGAGGGGGGGGTGAATTAGTATAGGCACAAAAACATTTCCTGAACCGGTTTGTCTGCAGACACTAAACTTTGGCAAACAAAAAGTAACACCGGTCTTAAACAGAGTACAACCAGTAAAACTAAGAATAACTGAGACAAGCATAAACTAGTTGACACTTATCTTTTCAAACAATCTAATACTTCATTTCCATTTCGCCCTAATACATGAATAGGTAATCTATCATTAGAAATATATAAACAGCTAGATCAACATGATTTACCACTTGACACAAGACACTAAATAATCACATGAAAAGCATCACACATGACACACATATTTTTCACGTGGAAACCCAACTGGGAAAAACCACGGTGGGGATGAATACCCACATGTTGTTTTTGAACTCTTTAGAAGTTCGCTCTATTAGGAGCCTAGTCCAGTTAAAGACTGTTACAACAGGTTCTGTTAGGAACTGATCCTATTAGGAATCACTCGGTTAAGGGATGGCTACAATACCCAGTTAAGGGTTAAACCCTGTTAGAGGTTACCTTGTCAGAGGATTTTATGAACTCAATGGATTTGAGTCCTGTTAAAGGATTTACAGCAAGTTGGTTAAAGCTACCTAGTTAAGGGATTTTCCAACTATTGAAGTAGTTAAAGATCAATAGGTATTACAATGATCTAGTAATAACACTCAATGCCAATGCAGATCCACTTTAGTTCCTTCCTTCTGCACACACACTATGCAGGCATCAATCCTCTTATCTGGTCTAGTAAGAATCACGTATCTCTGCACTTAGATACACACACAACATTTACCAACAACCTAAACATGAAACACAACATTGAGCTTATAGAAAATAGATAGGTTGGTAGCATAAACCCTAAACCCTAAACATTTATGTTTACCAATACAGTCATTTCAATCCTGACCGTTAATCACATTTCATTGAATACAACAGTCTTGAACATATCTCAAGATGTTGTCCATCGTTCATTCTTTTCCTATCACGCACTCTCCATTGTTTACAAAGTCTTTGCACATTCCTGAGGTGGATAGGATCGATCTCCTTCATGCAAGATCCTTTACGCGCTCAAGATGATGTGGCAACACGATCTGATCTTCATTATAATGCTAACTCATCACACAAGCTTGGAACACTTCAACCAGAAACCTTGAAGTTGAGACTACCAACTGGTAGTCATGCAAAACCTTCATATACTAGTTCTCATACCAACATACTGGTTTACCTCAAACAAACATACCACTTCACCTTTTCACATATACCAGTTCACAATGTTATACTGGTTCTCACATATTCCAGTTCTCGGTATCATACTGGTTCTCTTGCCTGTTGCAAACTTCAATATACTGGTTTAGTTTTCATAATATGTCCACATATGCCAGTTCACTCTTTAGCATGTTACCGGTTCACTCTTTAGCATATTGACATCAATGACAACACAATATCACATGTCAACATATTTTGCACATATGCCAACAATCACCCCCTTTGGCATTGATGACAATATACAAAGATATCTCTCTACTTCACATCTTCTCCCCCAAATTTGCAGATATCTTCTCTGCTTCACATCTTCTCCCCCTTTGACAACAATGCCAAAGTGGAGGCACAAGCTTACCACGTTCCACTATGCTGCTCCCCCTGAGGAGTAGCATCCTTCAACACATCAATCCTGAAAAGATTTGACAATGCAATGCCTGATTGATGTGGAGCACATAACTTTAGTTCACCTCTTGAAGGGGTAGCACCCCTAACTCACCTCTCAAATAGGTAAATGTAGCCTTCGGTAGAGGCTTGGTAAATATGTCTGCTAACTGCTCCTTACTGGAGACATGTTCCAATATAACCTCTTTGTTCTGAACCTTTTCCCTCAAGAAATAATACTTGAGTTCAAAGTGCTTGGTTCTAGTATGTAAAACCGGATTCTTGGAAATGTTAATTGCACTTGTATTGTCACAGAATATACTTATCGGTTCAGATACAAGAACTTTGAAGCCATTCAATACATGCTTAATTCAAAGAGTCTGGGTGCAGTTCATAAAATCTGCAACATACTCCACTTTTGATGTAGACTGAGAGATACAACTTTGCTTTTTACTCATCCATGAGACCAGTCTGCCATCAAGAAAGAATGCACCACTGGTTGTGCTCTTTCGGTCATCTACATTACCAACCCAATTAGCATCTGTGAACACTTTCAGGTTGAACTCATTATTGTATGGATACCATAACCCATAGTCAATAGTTCCCTTCAGATATCTAAGAATCTACTTGACTGCTACCAAGTGGGATTCTCTTGGGCTTTACTAAAACCGAGCAGTAATACCCATTGCATGTGCAATGTCTGGTCTGCTATGCACTACATAATGTAACTTACCAGTCATTGATCGGTAATCCTTCTCATTTACCAATGCCGAGTCATCCTCTTTTGATAGCTTACAACCGATCACCATTGGTGTACCAACTGGTTTACTGTCTTCCATGCCAAAGGTCTTCAACACCTCTTTGACATACTTGGACTGAGTAATAAAGATTCCATTTTTCATTTGCTGAATGTGTAGTCCAATGAAGAACTTGATTTCCCCTATGAGTGACATTTCAAACTCCTTCTTCATCTCATCTGCAAAATCATGACTCATATTGTCATCTCCTCCAAAGATGATGTCATCAACAAATAATTCACAGATCAGAATCTTATTTCCTTCTGATTTCAAGTAGATATTGCTATCTTCACTTGTTCTTTCAAATCTGATCTTTACAAGATGGGAGTGCAAGCATTCATACCATGCTCTAGGTGCCTACTTTAGTCCATACAAGGATTTATGTAGCCTACACACCTTTTCTCTATCTTCTGATAGGGAAAACCCATCTAGTTGCTCTATATACACCTCCTCTTCAAGTATTCCATTTAGGAATGCAGATTTTACATCCATTTGGTATACCTTGAATCCTTTAAAAGCTACATATGCAAGAAGCATACAAACTCCTTCCAATCTGGCTACTAGGGCAAAGGTTTCTCCATAGTCTTCTCCTTCTTCTTGAGCATACCCTTTACACACCAGTCTGGCTTTATTTCTTATCACTATCCCATCTTCATTCAACTTATTTATGAAAACCCATTTGGTACCAATGACATTCTTATGCTCCGGTCTAGGTACCAAGGACCATGCACCATTCTTTTCTATCTTATCAAGTTCCACTTCCATTGCTTTGATCCAATCTTCATCTTTATGTGCCTCTTTGAATGATTTAGGCTCAAATTTAGAGATCATACATGAGTTTTCTCTGACCTTTCTTCTTGCAAGGATTCTTGCATCCTTGTCTCCTATGATTTTTTTTGGATCATGATTGAGTTTGACATACCTAGGTATGTTCTTAATAGATTCCTCTTGCTTTTCTTCTTCATCCTCATCTTCATCAGTATCAGCATCCACCAGTGTAGGAGCACAATTACTTGTACTAAGACAATTTGCAACCGGTTTCTAGAAGGTTACTACCAGTTCATCTCCTGCATGCTCTCTATTGGTTTCCTCTGATTTCTCAGAGTTTTTATCAACCCTAACATTGATGCTTTCAACAATTCTCTGAGTCCTATTGTTGAAACATTTGAGAGCTTTTCTCTTAGTGGAATACCCTAGGAATATTCCCTCATCACATTTAGCATCGAACTTTCTCTGATGATCACTCCTCTTGATATAACATTTACTACCAAACACTCTAAATTAGCTTACCATAGGTGTCTTACTAGTACAGTACTCATAAGGAGTCTTATCCTTTCCCTATTTGATGAGTACCCGATTCATAGTTTAGACTGAAGTGCTCACCGCTTCTCTCCAAAAGGTGTGAGCGACCTTTCCTTTGATCAATATAGTTCTAGACACTTCAACCATAGTCCGGTTGTTCCTCTCTGCTAAGCCATTCTGCTATGGAGTCCGGGGGGCAGATAGTTACCTCTTGATGCCATTCTCTTCATAATATTTGTTGAATTCACCAGAAGTGAATTCCCCTCCATGATCAATTCTAAGGAATTTGATTCTTCTACCGCTTTCATTTTCTACCAGTGCTCTGAAGGCTTTGAACTTTCCAAAAGCTTCAGATTTATCCTTCAAGAATGTGACCCACATCATTCTTGAGTAATCATCTGTAAGAATCATAAAATACCTATCTCCCTACACACTCCTAGTTTTCATAAGACCACACAAATCAGTATGCACAAGATCAAGTAAATTGTCAGCAGTGAAAGATTTACCTTTGAAGGTTGAGGAAGACATTTTCCCTAGTTTACACTCTCTATGCAAAGGATTTTTTGGTTTGCTCAGCACAGGTAATCCTCTAACTTCCTTGGTCTTACTAGCCTTCACAATGTTATCAAAGTTTACATGGCAGAGTCTCCTTTGCCATATCCATCTATCATCAAACTTAGCCATAAGACATGTACTTACATTTGCATTCAGCTGAAATAAGTTACCTTTGGTCTGTATACCGATGGCCATCAATTCACCATTCTTTCCTTTGATTTTGCACACTCCATTTTTGAATTCTAGAGTGAGTCCACTATCATTCAGCTGGGCAACACTCAATAGATTTTGTCTGAGACCTTCCACCCAATACACATTGTTAGCACTACTCTTTCCATTTAGAGAGATTGACCCTCTACCTTTGACTAGACATGGTGCATCATTACCAAAGTGAACCACACCACCATCATACTCTTCTAGAGATATAAACTTGCTTTGGTCACCAGTCACATGGTGAGAACAACCACTATCAATAATCCACTCATTTGAATTATCAAAGCGGTAGACAAGAGCCTTTTTGACTGACACATCTTCCTTGACTGCAACAAACACAATATCTTAATTTTCTTCATCTTTTGATTCCTCATCAGTGACACCTTCATCAACTGCTACAAAATAGTTTCTCTAGTTTCCTCCTTTGAATTTCTTGAACCTTTCTGGTTTGTCCTTGCTATCACCATTAGGACAGTTTATAGCAATGTGTCCTATCTGATTACAAGAAAAACATTTCAAAGGAAGCTTACCTCTGGATTTGTCAGTTCCCTTAGGAAGTCTCTTGGCAAGAAGAGCTTCAAATTCCATCAGAATCTCCTCATCATCCATTTCTTTGCTCTGTCTTGGTTCATTGCTGGTGCAACATATTCTCTAAAATCTAATTCAGTCTTCTAAACATTGCCATCAAAACTATTTAGCTCATAGGCTGTTAATTTTACAATAATGGAGTCTAGGGATACCTTAGTCTTGTCTATTAATCTCAACTCCTGAATAGCAGCAACCCTTATTGCATAGACCGGTAATAAGGATCTCCAAACTTTGCTAACAACAGTGGAATCTTCCATTTTACCACCTGCACTCTTGATATCTCCAACAACAGTTTTGATTCTTATTCCATATTGTTGAATGGTCTCACCTTCAACCATCCACATGTCTTCAAAATTCCCTCTAAGGCTTTCTTCCTTAGCTTGTTTTACATGCTCATCACCGCCATAGATATTCTCAAAAGTATCCCATACTTCTTTGGGATTTTCTTTATCCTAGACATCAATAAACTCAATGTCAGACAAACTGCTGATTAGGGCTTCCATGATTTGCCCATTCTCCCGAATCCCTCTCTTTTGATCATCGGTGAGAATACTGGTAGGGATAACATAATTATTCTTAACATAGCTCCAGTGTTGAGCACCCATGCTTCTGATGTATATCTTCATTTTGTCCTTCCATATTTTAAAGTTATCTTTGTTAAACTTTGGGCCTTCCCTCTTCATCATTAGTGTAGGATCTTTGCCTCGAGCGGTTAAGATTACAACACAGAGGACCTGGAAGATGCTCTGATACCAATTGATAACTCAATGATGAATGGTGAGTACAAATCGGTATTGAGAGGGGGGTGAATCAGTATATGCACAAAAAAATTTCTTGAACCGGTTTGTCTGTAGACACTACACTTTGGCAAACAAACAGTAACACCTATCTTAAACAGAGTACAACCGGTAAAATCAAGAATAATTGAGACAAGCATAAACCGGTTGACACTTATCTTTTCAAAACAATCTAATACTTCATTTCCATTTCACCCTAATACATGAACAGATAATCTATCATCAAAAATATATAAACAGGTAGATCAACATGATTTACCGCTTGACACAAGACACTAAATAATCACATGAAAATCATCACACATGACACACATATTTTTCACATGGAAACCCAACTGGGAAAAACCACGGTGGAGATGAATACCCACAAGCTATTTTTCAACTCTTTAGAAGTCCACTCTGTTAGGAGCCTAGTCCGGTTACAGACTCTTACAACAAGTTCAGTTAGGAACCGATCCTGTTAGGGATCACCCGGTTAAGGGTTAAACCATGTTAGAGGTTACCTTGTCAGAGGATTTTATGAACTCAATGGCTTTGAGTCACCCTGTTAAAGGATTTACAGCAAGCTAGTTAAAGCTACCCGGTTAAGGGATTTTCCAACTGTTGAAGTAGTTAAAGATCAACAGGTATTACAATGATCTGGTAATAGCACTCAATGCCAATGCAAAGCCGCTTTAGTTCCTTCCTTCTGCACACACACTATGTAGGCATCAATCCTCTTTTCTGGTCTGGCAAGAATCATGTATCTCTGCACTTAGATACACACAAAACATTTGCCAACAACCTAAACATGAAACACAACATCGACCTTATAGAAAATAGATAGGTCGGCAACATAAACCCTAAACCCTAAACATTTAGGTTTACCAATACAATCGGTTCAATCATGACCATTAATCACATTTCATTGAATACAATGGTCTTGAACATATCTCAAGATGTTCTCCATCATTCATTATTTGCTCATTGGGCGCTCTCCACTGTTTACAGAGTCTTTGCACATTCCCGAGGTGGATAGGATCGATCTCCTTCATGCAAGATCCTTCACACGCTCAAGCTGACATGGCAACACGATCTGATCTTCATTATAATGCTAACTCATCACACAAGCTTGGAACACTTCAACCAGAAACCCTGAAGTTGAGACTACCAACCGATAGTCATGCAAAACCTTCATATACCATTTCTCATACCAACATACTGGTTTACCTCAAACAAACATACCGCTTCACCTTTTCACATATACTAGTTCACAATGTTATACCGGTTCTCACATATACTGGTTCTTGGTATCATACCGGTTCTCTTTCCTATTGCAAAATTCAATATACTAGTTTAATCTTCATCATATGTCAACATATGTCGATTCACTCTTCAACATGTTACCAGTTCACTCTTCAGCATATTGACATCAATGGCAACACAATATCATCATGTCAACATATTCTGCACATATGCCAACAATATAGTAGGTCTTGAACCTTCTTAGGCCCTACTTTCCCTTTTTCCTCATTTCTCTTAGACTTCTTCTTAGGTTCATCCCTAGGCTTGACAATTATGGAAAAACAAGGAGTATCCTTCTCCTTCAAATCCCTCATGAATTATTTCTCATCTACCAACATGACACTAGTCACAATGTGTTTGTCCTTACTATCATCTGGGAGAGGGGTCATGGTAAAATTATCTGCATTTTTGGTGATGGTGTAGACATTCTTTCTACCCTCTTGCCTAGCATCTACATCATATTGCCAAGGTCTACCAAGTAACAAATGACAAGCATCCATTTCTACCACATCACACAACACTCTATCCTTATATTCACCAATTGAAAAATCTACCCAAACTTGTTCGCTAATCAACACTTGTTGTCCTTTATTCAACCAAGATACCTTATAGGGATAGGGATGGGGTATTCTTATTAGGTTAAGCATAGTAACCATTTCAATAGAAGTTATGTTATCTGTGGATCCAGAATCTACAATGACCTTACAAACTTTACCTTGTACCTTGCAGGTGGTTCTGAAAAGAGACTTCCTCTAAGGTGGTTATTTGTTGATTGGTTCCTTCAAGAGAGTCCTTTTTATCATTAAGAGCTCTCCTTGCTCTGGGTCTATAGACTTTGAAGTTGATGTATGGTAGGAGGTCATGCTCTGAGTGTCTTCCTCTTGTATCAAATGTTCTCTCCTTTCACCCCCTTGACCACCATTTCCTTTCTTCCTAGATACCTAAATGATTGATGTCCCACCTGGTTACAAGAGAAACACCTACCGATGAAAACACTAGGTCCTCTTCCACCAAATCTTCCTCTTCCATTTTCTCTTCTCCCTCTAAAACTACCTCTATTCCTTGATTCTCCCTCATGTTCCTAAATTCTTTTTTCTCCTTGGGTCTTGGGGTACGATCCTCTACCATTGAATCTGTCTTTACCTCTAAAATTTATATCCCTTCCTCCATTACGGTGTTCTCCTAGCCTTTTTTGCTTCTCCTCAACCTAAGTGCCATTTGATAACACTTATGCACTGATTTGGGATTGAACAAATTGAGTTCATATTGAATGTTAAACTTAAGGCCATTCATGTACCTTGCTAGATTTTGTGTCTCACTCTCCGATATCTTTTCTTTGAGTGTCATTCTGTGTAACTCCTTGGTGTAGGCACTAACATCCAGATCTTTTTGCCTCAAATTTTGTATCTTCTTATGTAGAATTATCTCATAATCCTTAGGGACAAACTACTTCTTAACTTCTGACACCATCCTCTTCCATGAAGTGATGGGGTTCTTACCTTCCACCATTCTTTCCCTTTGTATGACATTCCACCAACTAAGGGCTGGGCCTTTCAATTTTGACTTAGCCACCTTTACTCTTTGGTTATTCTTCACCTCCTCATATTCAAAATAGTTTTCTTAAGCCTCAATCCAGTCCATGCACTTCTTTGGATTCATCTTCCCTTGAAACATAGGTAATTCTACCTTAGTGTATCTTCCACCTACTTTCTTAAGGGCTTCAATGAATTTCCTTTGATCTTCCGGTCCAATTGGTTCCTCTCCTTCTTCTTCTTCTCCTCCTTCTTCTTCTCCTTCCAAGTTTGAGCCAACTTCCTTCATAGCCTAATCCTTCTTCAACTTTGCTAGTTCTGCTTCCAAGCTTTTGTTCTTGGCTACTTGCTCCCTCACTATCCTATCCAATTCCACATTGGTAACTCTAGAGGGTATCTCTTCTTCACCTTTTCCCTCTTCTCTATCTTCCATGGTTCAAACTCTTCCCAATTTCTTCTAGTGCTCTTGTACCACCTGATGCAAAGGTCGGCAGCATTAGGGTGATAAACCCACCCACACACTTCTGGTCTTCCTTTTTGGTTATGTTTCACACCTCAACTATGAAATCAAACTCTTACCTCTAAGCAAGAATGGCACAACACTTCTGCCCACTTCCTAAGACCTGTCAAAATCTTCCTTAGGGCTTAGAAAATCCTACCAGTATAGGTCTACATGTTTCACAGTTTTACCGGTGCAAGTTTCACAAGCTTACCAGTATAGGTTTCACAGGCTAACTGGTATAGGTTTCACAGACTTACTGCTACAAGTTTCACAGACTTATCGGTACAGGTCTACCAGTTAGTAGCCCTATTTTGCTATCTTTTGGGACTTCTCTCCAAATAACACCAAACAACACCCTAAATAAATTTAGGTTTCATACATCCTTTTGGGACTATTTATCATATTCAAAAAAGATTGGATTTCCACCCTATTCTTGCACTCTTTAACATCTACTTGATTACAAGCCTAATTGATCAAGTTAAATTGGTTTCACAAAAGAGGTATAGAGAATGGGATCACAGGAAGGTTCCAACTTTACTGGAAGTTTCTACTATGTTCAAACACCCAGTTTCAGCATTACGGCTCATCTTCTCATCACTGTCATTGTCTACACAAATAAACCCTTCTATTCTAATCTAAACCCTCAACCGGTTTAGACTAGGGCTTAGTGGCACTATACCAACCAACTCCTCTAACCTCACCCCTCTAGAATCTCAAAATACATGTCCCTAACTAGCATTCTACCCATGCCCATTGGATCCCAACGAGTAGACTGTGAGTTAGGGTCTTATTTGCATCGTAACCCTTGAAAATGGAGGGTTTCAAACCTATAGAAGATAAACACTAATAAATTCCACTAAATTTTACTTCAAGAGGTCAGACCAAATGCATTGGAAGGGTGTTTAAGGATTCTTACTAACCAGATCAAAATTCATCAGTAGTTCTCATGCTCTATACGGATCGTACGAAAAAATATCACTGTATGGCGAAATAAAACTTGTTCTATTCACTTTCTCCACCAAACTTTACAAAACCTTCAACTCTTTCCTTTGATATGGTTTTCCAAACTTATATAAACCTTTTCCAACATCCATAACCAACTTTGAAAAGTTGTCATTCTACCGGTAATTGCAACATTTTGCAATTTAGAACAACACCCGTTATTAACAACATCGGTTAATAACTACCTAGACCTTATGAAAACACATCCAAGGTCATTATTTACTCCAATACCTAAGACAACATCCTAGACATACTAACTTTGACAAAATCCAAATTCTAAGCCTTCGTGGACTAATAGACCTCTAGGTTTATATGCTCACCTAAGAGATTATTGACCATACAAAATAGGCATTTAGTTACATAAAGGTTGATCATTGATCCAACCCACAATTACAACACAAATGAACCTGTAGACAACACCATGTGCTTGAAATCATTTGTGAAATAAAATGTGTTCTACACCAGGTTCATACAGACCTTTGTCAACCAATAATGACTAGGAGTATTCAAGGTGATTGGTATTTTATGATATTCATTGATGATTGCTCAAGAATAATGTGGGCCACATTCTTGAAGGACAAAATAGAAGCCTTTAGCAAGTTTAAGGCATTCAGGGCCTTAATAGAAAAGGAAAGTGGTAAGAAGATAAAGTGCTTAAGAACTGATCAAGGTGGTGAATTTACTTCAAAGGAATTCACTAGGTACTATGAAGACAATGGAATTAAGAGGCAACTTTCTACACCTAGGGCACCACAGTAGAATCCTATTGCAAAAAGGAACAACCGGTTAGTTGTTGAAGCTGCTAGAACTATGATAATACAAGTAGGCATTGCTAAAACTTTCTGGAGAGAAGTTGTCAGCACAACTATCTACACAATGAACCCGATATTGGTTAAAAGAGGTAAGGATGAAAATCCTTATGAATACTGGTATGGTAGGTCACCTAATGTCATTTACTTTAAGATTTTTGATATTAAATGTTTTATCAAAAGAGGTGACTATATTGGTAAGTTTGATGCTAAGAGTGATGAAGACAATTGGACACAAAAGATAATTGAAAGTGCTAATGTCCAAGTGGATGAGTGTCCTAAAGATACAGGAGAAGCTAGTGAGGAGAAGAAGGAAGATGAACCTTACATTCTAATTTTGGAACCAAAACCAGTGAAGCCAGAAGTTGGTGAAGTGAATGTTGCAGTACCCGTTCAACCAAAATAGGTAGATTTTGTAGAAGATGAAGATAGTGAGGAAGAAGAACCTAAGGATAATGATCATGTTATTCCAAGGTATGCTAGAGTCAATCATAATCCTGATCAGATTATTGGAGATAAAGATGTTGGAGTGTTAACTAGAAGAAGAATAAGAGAGAATTCTTGTATGATCTCCACTATAGAGCCTAGAACAACAAAGGAAGCCTTTGGAGATGATCATTGGATCAAGGCAATGGAAGAAGACCTTGACCATATTGAGAAGAAAAATACATGGACCCTAGTACCCAGACCGGTGAACAAAAATGTAATAGGTACTAAATGGGTATTCATAAATAAACTGAATGAAGATGGAGTAGTAGTTAGAAACAAAGTCATATTGGTATGCAAAGGTTATGCACAGGAAGAAGAAGAAGACTATGGCGAGACATTTTCACTAGTTTCTAGATTGGAGGGTGTTAGGACTCTACTTTCATTTGAATCATATAGGGGATTCAAAGTATATTAGATGGATGTGAAGTCAGCATTTCTAAATGGAATACTGGAAGAGGGAGTCTACATTGAACAAAGAGATGGTTATGATTTGACTGATATAAAGGATATGGTGTGTAAACTACACAAAGCACTATATAGTTTGAAGAAAGCACCAAGAGAATGATATGAAAGACTACATTCACACTTGGTGAAGATGGGTTTTCAGAGAACTAGTGAAGACAACAATATATATCTCAAGACTGAAGGAGATAAGATAATGGTTAGTGAGGTATTCGTGGTTGATATTATTTTTGGAGGTAATGATGACATGAGTGATGAATTTGCAAATGAGATGAAAAGTGAATTTGATATGTCTTTGGTATGAGAGATAAAATTCTTCATAGGTTTGCAAATTCAACAAATGAAGAATGGTATCTTTATCACACAGTCCAAATATGTGAAAGAGGTATTGAAGACATTTAGAATGGGAGACTGTAAACCAGTTGGGACACCAATGGTTACAAGATGTAAACTTTCTAAGGAGGATGATGATGCATCCATTGACGAAAATGAGTATAGGTCTATGAGAGGGAAACTGCATTATGTTGTTCATAGCAAACTGGATATTTCTCATGCAGTTGGATTAGTTGCTAGATTTCAGAAGAACCCAAAGGAGACACAAATGGTAGAAACTAAAAGGATATTCGGATATTTTAAAGGTACCATTGATTATGGATTATGGTATCCATATGTAGGTAACTTTAATTTGAAAGTTTATACAAATGCAGATTGGTCAGGAAATGTTGATGACAAGAAGAGTACAACCAGAGGTGCATTCTTTCTTAGAGGAAGACTTGTATCTTGGAGCAACAAGAAGCAGAGTTTTATATCACAGTCCACTACTGAAGCTAAATATGTTGCAGTGTATATGAATTGTATTGAGGCAATCTAGATGAAACACATTCTAGAAGGTTTTAAGTTGAAGTTCATAGAACCGATAAGGATTTTTTGTGATAACACTAGTGCAATAAATATTTCAAAGAACCCGGTGTTGCATGCTAGAACCAAGCATATTGAGCTAAAATATCACTTCTTGAGAGAGAAAGTGCAGAGTAAAAATGTGTTACTGGATCATGTATCTACTAAGGAACAACTAGAAGATATCTTTACTAAACCTTTGCCTAAGGCTACTTTTGAGTATCTTAGAGGTCAGCTAGGGGTTGTACCCCTACATGAGGTCAGTTGTACATGTGTGGAAGATATCAATCCCAGAGCTTATTGAAGATCTTGAAGAAGGATTGGTGTAGAGTGGAGCTACTCCATAAGGGGAGAAGCTAGTTGTAGAACGGTAAAGTTTGACACTGAATGTTTTCCTTTCACTTTGGCATTATTGTCAAGGGAGAAAAACTATATGATTGATAGGGAGAAGAACTATAGCCAGTTACCAATTGAAGACTTGGAGACACAATTGATAGAGAGTACATAGAAAAATATAAACTAGGATTCCTATACCTGTGTATGTGCATTACTCCCAATCATCACAATCAAAGGGTATTGATATTTGTATTGCCATCAATGCCAAAGGGGGAGATTGTTGGTATTTGCATGAAGATTGCATTAATGAAGTATAAGTATTGTCATTGATATCAATTGTAACTGGTAATGGAGTTGTATTGCAACTGTTAGTGATATAGTAATGCAACTGGTAGTTGACCAGTGAAGGAAACCGATATTACTATTATAATTGAGAGATCAACTGGTAACCCTACCTGTTGATATGCCAAACCCTAACCGATGGAGCTTGGTGAATTGGTTGTGTTGATCTATGATCGAATGGTGATCAGAGATGTTTATGCCACATATGCATGATGCACGTGATGAGTTTCAAGTGGTTTTTGGCACATAGAGATAACTTTTTTATCTTGGGAATGAGCGAGTGCATTGCATGAAGTGGAAACCACGTGATGAGTTACAGGATTCGATGAGCAGTGATCAAGGAGCAGTCAAGGTTTTCTTGAACAATGTGCTAATGATTGCTATGAAATCTAACAGTCATGTTTGAACCTATTTATTTGTAATCTCTATGAGATCTTAGGTTTTGTGCTGTGTTACTAACCTATTTATTTGCTTATAAGGTCGATGAGTTGTTTTGTAGTAATGTTGGTAATTTTGGTTAAGTGCCAGTGTGATTGATTTCTGAAACAAAAGGAGTATCTGCAGAATGTTTGAAGGGAGATTGGAGCATGAAAAGGATCTGATCAAGCAAAATAGTGCTATTACCAGATCAACAAAAACCCTGTTGTTTTCTAACAATTAGAACAGTTAAATCCCTTAACCAGGTAAGCTTTAACAAGCTTGATGTTTTCTAAATCCTCTAACCAAGTGATCTATTAGCTTGGATTTCAAATCCTCTAACAAGGTTACTCCTAATAGGGTATTACCTTTAACAGGGTATAGTAGTTAATCCCTTAATCGAGTGGTCCTTGACCAGATCTATTCCTAACAGGACATTTTTGTAAAGCTTATAACAAGGCTTGGCTCCTAATAGGGCTAACTTCAGAAGCATTCAAAACACTTGTGGGTATTCATCACCACCGTGATTTTTCCCATTTTGGTTTCCACGTCAAAAATCATTATGTCAAGTGGTGAATGGTTTTTGTAGTTATGTTTTGATATGGTTAATGTGTTTAACTAGTAAAGCCACTTAGATGTGTTAAGATGAATGGAAGTGATCCGAACATTGCTTTTACTAATGTTAGTAAAGTAGTTTGATGTTATGGTTAAATGGTTTGAGAGTTTCAGATCAGTTTTATTGTTATATTGGTATTCTAGTCAATCGGTAAACTTGATAGTGCAGTTGTAGTTTTTAGCTCAATGTTGAACCGGTTAGTTCACTGGTTGATTTATGAGTTGGGTTTGAGTTTAGCGAAAGTTAAAGTTTGTTTTCTATCTACTAGTTCACCCCCCTCTCAGTAGTTATCTGGATCCTTATTGTCTGGTTGGTTTTCCTCACTAGACTTTTGCAATATAGGAGGAATGATTCTATAGGAATTCTCCCCCCTTCATTGTGGAGTGATCCAGGGTGAATATAGGAATTAATTATGCTTGTGAAGGGTTGTGCCTTATGAGATTTAAATTTTGCAATGTTGGATCCATTTAAGGTCACATGGAGGGCTTAGCTTTTGTTATTGACAAGGTGCAAATATTCAGACTATTGTATACTACACAACATGCCCTATTTTTCTCCTAGCAAAATAAGGACCCATTTTTTTGGCTTGAGTTATAGCTTGTCTTGCAACGTTCAACAATCTCATTGATGTAATCAACTTTATACTAAAAGTTCACCATTAAATAGAATTAAAAGAGACAAAGAAGAAACTTCAAAAATCAAATTAATTATTCTTTGTTATTCCCCAACCATTCCAGCACTATAATGAAAAATAAGCCTATTTTAACAACAATCCAAAATTTTCCCTTTTGGGAAATTTTTTACAAAATCCAAAATTTACCATTTTTAGTAATTTTCAAATTTATTTCAAAAATCATGAAAACTTTTAAATATCTTAAAAACATAATTTTGACACAAATTGCCAACTTTCTAAACTAATAAAGACCACGAGTTCAAAAATAATAATAAAAACTTTCTAAAATCTAGGAAAAATTTTAAAAACACCCTTTGAAGCCCCAAATGAAGGAATTCAACCTTGAAAATTTGATCGAGTCAAGGTCCAACCAAACTAGGTTTAGTTGGCAATCCAAACAACTCCTCATGATACACCTCCTCATAAAATTTCAGCCCAATCAGACAACCAAGTCAAAAGTTATGAACTTGCGAAGTCCCTAGGTCTTAGGTTCATATATGTGAGCAAAAACTTGTAAATAAGGTAAAAAAATAATAAAATTTATAATGCCTTTGTGATAATTTTCCCTCACTAAAACCCATTAAAAGTGCTTCAAACTAGTGAAAATTCCCTTAAAAGCAAAATCCCCTCGAAAATGCCTTGGTGGGAACACTATGATATGAATGAATGATTTTTTTTAATAATGTCCACGAGGCCAAACAACCAATGGGACCCATGGATAGCTAGCCAAGGAAGCATGCAAAGCCCAAAAAAAACCCAAACAAATATTGTGATTGCTAAACCTCTTTTTCCTTTTGCATCTTGGATATTTTTCTTTGTATCTTGATTAGAAAATCCGTGACTCTTGTTACCTTTTCTTCATCAAATAGGTTACTCAAGGTGTTTACATTTAGTGTCTCAACATAGTTGATCTTAATATCATCATAGGTTGAACACTCCATGATATAATGACATTCTATATCCACCACCTCTTGAGTGCAATATCTGTATCTTCTATCTTCCCTTTCCTCTTTAGGTATAATCCATCTTCCTGTTTTGCATCTAAGTTGATGTGAGTTGGTCCTTATCTGAGAAATTAACATTTTCTCCTTCCATTTTATGTCCATTCCTATGTAGTTCTTTTGTGTATGGTCATGTGTGTGATTGAAATGTTTGATATAGTATTCCTTTTTCCTCCCCATTTAACCTGCCCACATGTTTTCTTTGAATTTTTCTTCCACGTATGTTTTTATTTCTCCATTGTTATTTGGGAAATATTTTATGTTAATATCCCACCTATTCATCCATTTAATTTTTTGTTTCATCCATGTGCTCTTCCTTCTATCTAGTTTCTCTCTCACTATCATTTTTGGCCAACAATTTATTCCCATGTTTTCTAACCTTCTTAAATAACTTAGCAACCAAAACATAGCTAATGCCTCAATAGGGAAAGCCCCTACCTTCGCTAGGATTATCTCAATTGGGATAGATGATTTAATCTTGAGGCTGGTCATAATTAAATGTTTTTGTAATCTCTTTATTTGTCTCCATTTCCTTGTTGAAATGTTGCTATCCCATACTTCACATCTGTATAATACCACTAGAACCACAAGAAGCCTAGAAAGAGTTTTCTTAGTTTTTTAGTCCCAGAGTTCAACTCTTCTAAATCTATTTTGGATTTATTATAAGGCTTTCCATCCCCCTTGGATCCTTTTTTGTCTACATATTTCCCAATTGAGTTTGTTGTGGAAGTCCAAGCCAAGGTTTATATATTCATTAACCATTTGTAAGAGGTCCTAAAAAAAAAATTCTCTATGGACAAACTTTCTCTTCAAGGTAAAGATCATGACCTTGATTTTGTTAGTGTTCACCTGTATCCCCACCTCACAGAAATAATATTGTAGAATCTTCAAGTATTCTTTCAAATCTTGTGTTGTTTTTGTTGGATATCATTGGCATATGATGAACCATCATGTTGATATGATGATAATGTATGTTGTCATTGATGTCAATAAGTTCAAGTGAACTGGTATGAAGAGGTATGAGGAGATGCAGTGAACTGGTGCCAGGGTTTCACTAGGTGTGACTACCGGTTGGTAGTCTCAGGTCTAGGGTTATTGGTTTGGTGATCCAGCTTGTGCAATGCAACCAATGATAATCTGTGATGAGTTAGCTAAGAGATGTGAGTGAGATCAAGGTGCCATGTCAACTTTGTGTGCATGAAGGATTTCCTTGAGGATCTTGCATGAGCTCGACCATGTTTGAAGTCTTCCTCAAGAATGATAATTCTTCTTAATGGTATGAGAAGAGAGCGTGATGGGTTATTGATTCCCATGTGAGGTGATGAATGAATGATGCAGATTGTCTTGTGATATGTTTGAAATTGTAATATTGTATGCAATGTGTTTGGATGGTTAGGGTTGCATCGCCTGAGTTGTAAACCTAAGATGCTTAGGGTTTAGGGTTTATGCTACTGACCTAACTATTGTCTATAAAGTTGATGATGTTTGTTATTGTAAAGTTGTTGGAAAATGTTGTGTGTGTATATCCGAGTGATGAGATACTTGCCACACTAGTAAGAGGAAAACTACAGAGTAGAGAAAATGAAAAGGATCTACCTTGGCTTGTAGTGTTGTTATCAGATTAGAGTTTTACCTTGTTGGCATATGTGTAGAGTATGTTGACATGATGATATTGTGTTGTCATTGACGTCAATATGCTGAAGAGTGAACCAGTTTATTGAAGTTTAACAACTGGAAAGGTGAATCGGTATGCTGTTGAGAACTGGTATATGTGAAACAGTGAACCGGTATGTTTGTTCAAGTGAACTGGTATATTGAAAGGTGAACTAGTATATGGAATGTTTTCTATCAAGGTTTAATATGGTATGACTACCGGTTGGTAGTCCCAGCCTCAGGGTTTTCGGTTGAAGTGTTTCAAGCCTGTGTTATTCAACCGATGGCATTATGTGATGTGTTAGCAGTGTAATGGAGATTAGATCATGTTGCCATGTCAGCTTCGTGCACATGAAGGATCTTTCATGAAGGAGATTGATCCTATCTACCTTGGGAATGTGCAAAGTCCCTACAAACGGTGAAGAAAGAACGATGGAGAATGTCTTGAGATCTGTTCAAGATCGTTGTATTCAAAGGCAAAGTGTTCAATGGTCAAGATTGAACCGACTGAATTACTCAACCTAAATGTTTAGGGTTTAGGGTTCATGTTATTGACCTATCTGTTTCCTATAAGGTCAATGTTGTGTTTCATGTTGAAGTTGTTGGCAAATGTTGTGTGTCTATCTAAGTGCAAAGATACATGATTCTTGCCAAACCAGATAAGAGGGTTGATACCTATAGAGTGTGTATGCAGAAGGAACTAAAGTGGATCTACATTGGCATTGAGTTCTATTACCAGATCATTGTAATACCTATTGATCTCTAAACACTTCAATAGTTGGAAAATCCCTTAATAGGGTAGCTTTAACCAGCTTGTTGTAAATCCTTTAACAAGGTGACTCAAACCCATTAGGTTCATGAAATCCTCTAACAAGGTAACCTCTAACAGGGTTTAACCCTTAACTGGGTATTCTAGCCATCCCTTAACCAAGTGATCCCTAATAGGATCAGTTCCTAACAGAACCTGTTGTAACAACCTTTAACCGGGCTTGGCTCCTAACAAAGTGGGCTTCTAAAGAGTTGAAGAACAACTTGTGGGTATTCATACCCACCGTGGTTTTTCCCAGTTGGATTTCCACGTGAAAATAATGTGTGTCATATGTGATGTCTTTTTCATGTGATGCTTTGTTGTTTTCTGTCAAGTGGTGAATCATGTTGATCTAGCATGTTATTATATTTCTAATGATAGATTACCTATTTATGCACAAGGATAATGTGGGAATAAGGGTGTAGGTTGTGTGGTAAGATAAGTGTTTCTAGTTTATATCTTTCACAATATCATTGTGCTAAATAGGTAGTAATCAGATTTATGACCGGTGTTAGTGATTGCCAGTCAAGTTCACTATTTGTAGTCAAACCAGTTCAGGGAAAAATTTGTGCCTGTATTGATTCACCCCCCTCTCTAAGTACCGGTTTGGTACTCATTGTCAATCATTGAGTTATCAATTGGTATCAGAGCATCTTCCAGGTCCTCTATGCTGTAAGCTTAACCGCTTGAGGGAAAGATCCTATTGTAATGATGAAGAAGGAAGGTCCAAAGTTCAACATAGATAATTTCAAAATATGGAAGGACAAAATAAAGCTATACATCATAAGAATGGGTGCTCAACACTAGAGCTATGTTGAGAATGCTTATGTTATTCCTACCAATACTCTCACCGATGACCAAAAGAGAGAGATCCAGGAAAATGGGCAATTCATGGAAGCCCTAATCAGTAGCTTATCTAACGTTGAGTTTATTGATGTCCAGGATAAAGAAAATCCCAAAGAAGTATGAGATACCCTTGAGAATATCTATGGCGGTGATGAGCATGTAAAACAAGCTAAGGACAAAAGACTTAGGGGAAAGTTTGAAGACATGTGGATGGTTGAAGGAGAGACCATTCAACAATATGGAATAAGAATCAAAATTGTTGTTGGAGATATCAAGAGTGCAGGAGGAAAAATTGATGATTCTACTATTGTTAGAAAAGTCTTGAGATCCTTATTACCAGTCTATGCAATAAGGGTTGTTGCTATTCAGGAGTTGAGGTCAATAGACAAGACTAAGGTATCTCTAGACTCCATCATTGCAAAGTTGATAGCCTATGAGCTAAATATTTTTGATGGAAGTATTCAAAAGACTGAATCAGCTTTTAGAGCATCTACTACACCATCTAGAAATGGTAAAGAAGCAAGCACCAGCGGTGAACCAAGGCAGAGCAGAGAAATGGATGATGAGGTGATCCTGATGGAATTTTAAGCTTTTCTTGCCAAGAGACTTCCTAAGGGAACCAGTAAATATAGAGGTAAGCTTCCTTTGAAATTCTTTTCTTGTAACTGGATAGGACACATTGCTGTAAACTGTCCTAATGGTGATAACAAGGACAAACCAGAAAGGTTCAAGAAGTTCAAAGGAGGAAACTGGAGAAACTATTTTGTAGCAGTTGATGAAGGTGCCACAGATGAGGAATCTGAAGATGAAGAAAATGAAGATATTGTGTTTGTTGCAGTCAAAGAAGATGTGTCAGACAAGAAGGCTCTTGTCTCCCGCTTTGATAATTCCAATGAGTGGATCATTGACAGTGGTTGTTCTCACCATATGACTGGTGACCAGAGCAAGTTTCTATCTCTTTAAGAGTATGATGGTGGTGTGGTTCGTTTTGGTAATGATGCACCATGTATGGTCAAAGGTAGAGGGTCCATCTCTCTGAATGGAAAGAGCAGTGCTAACGATGTGTATTGGGTGGAAGGTCTCAGACATAACCTATTGAGTGTTGCCCAGCTGAATGATAGTGGACTTGCTTTGGAATTCAAAAATGGAGTGTGCAAAATCAAAGGAAAGAATAGTGAACTAATGGCCACCGGTATGCAGACCAAAGGTAACCTATTTCAGCTGAATGCTAATACAAGTCCATGTCTTATTGCTAAATTTGATGATAGCTAGATATGGCATAGGAGACTCTACCATGTAAACTTTGATAACATAGTGAAGGCCTATAAGATTAAGGCATTTAGAGGACTACTGGTGCTGAGCAAAATAGAAAATCTTTTATGCAAAGAGTGTCAACTGGGGAAAATGTCTTCCTCAACCTTCAAAGGTAAATATTTCACTGCAGACAATTTATTTGATCTTGTGCGTACTGATTTGTGTGGTCCTATGAAAACTAGGAGTGTGCAGGGAGATAGGTATGATTCTTATAGATGATTGCTCAAGAATGATGTGGGTCACATTCTTGAAGGACAAGTCTGAAGCCTTTGGAAAGTTCAAAGCTTTCAGATAACTGGTAGGAAAGAAAGTGGTAGAAGAATCAAATGCCTTAGAACTGATCAAGGAGGGGAATTCACTTCCAGTGAATTCAACAAATATTGTGAAGAGAATGGCATCAAGAGGTAGCTGTCTGTCCCCCAAACTCCACAGTAGAATGGCTTAGCAGAAAGAAACAACCAGACCATGGTTGAAGCAGCTAGAACTATGTTGATCCAAAGAAAGGTTGCTCACATCTTTTGGAGAGAAGCGGTGAGCACTGTAGTCTAAACAATGAACTGGGTACTCATCAAGAAAGGAAAGGATAAGACTCCTTATGAATACTAGACCAGTAAGACACCAGTGGTAAGCTACTTTAGAGTATTTGGTAGTAAATGTTATATCAAGAGGAGTGAACATCAGAGCAAGTTCAATACCAAATGTGATGAGGGAATATTCCTAGGATATTCCACCAAGAGTAAATCTCTCAAATGTTTCAATACTACGACTCAGAGAATTGTTGAAAGCATCAATATTAGGGTTGATGAAAACTCTGAGAAAACTAAGGAAACTGGTAGTGAGCATGTAGGAGATGAACCGGTAGTAACCTTCTAGGAACCGATTGCAAATCTGCCCAGTACCAATAACTGTGCTCCTACACTGGTAGATGTTGATGCTGATGAAGATGAGGATGAAGAAGAAAAATAAGAGGAATCTGTTAGGAATGTACCTAGGTATGTCAAACTCAATCATGATCCAAAGCAAATCATAGGAGACAAAGATGTAGGAATTCTTACAAGAAGAAAGGTCAGAGAAAACTCATGTATGATCTCTGAATTTAAGCCTAAATCATTCAAAGACGCACATAAAGATGAAGACTGGATCAAGGCAATGGAAGAAGAACTTGACCAGATAGAGAAGAATGGTACATGGTCTTTGGTACCCAGACCAAAGCATAAAAATGTCATTAGAACCAAATGGGTCTTTAGAAATAAGCTAAATGAGGATGGCACAGTGGTAACAAACAAGGCCAGACTAGTGTGTAAAGGAAATGCCCAAGAAGAAGGGGAAGACTATGGAGAAACCTTTGATCCAGTAGCAAGATTGGAAGGAGTTTGTATGCTTCTTGCATAAGAAGCTTTTAAAGGATTCAAGGCATACCAAATGGATGTAAAATCTACATTCCTAAATGGAATTCTTGAAGAGGAGGCATATATAGAGCAACCAGATGGGTTTTCCCTATCAGAAGACAGTGACATGGTGTGTAGGCTAAATAAAGCCTTGTATGGATAGAAGCAGGCACCTAGAGCATGGTATGAATGCTTGCACTCCCATCTTGTGAAGATTGGATTTGAAAGAACAAGTGAAGACAACAATATCTACTTGAAATTAGAAGAAGATCAAATTCTGATCTGTGAAGTATTTGTTGATGACATAATCTTTGGTGGAGATGACAAGATGAGTCATGACTTTGCAGATGAGATGAAAAAGGAGTTTGAGATGTCACTCATAGGGGAGATTAAGTTCTTCATGGGACTGTAGATTCAGAAAATGAAAGATGGAATCTTTATTACTTAGTCCAAGTATGTCAAAGAGGTGTTGAAGACCTTTAGCATGGAAGACAACAAACCGGTTGGTACACCAATGGTGACTGGTTGCAAACTATCAAAAGAAGATGACTCATCATTGGTAAATGAGAAGGATTACCAATCAATGATTGGTAAGTTACATTATGTAGTGCATAACAAACCAAACATTGCACATGCAATGGGGATTACCGATCGGTTCTAGAAAAGCCCAAGAGAATCCCACTTGGTAGCAGTCAAGTGGATTCTTACATATCTGAAGGGAACTATTGACTATGGATTATGGTATCCATACAATAATGATTTCAACCTGAAAGTGTTCACAAATGTTGACTGGGTTGGTAATGTGGATGACTGGAAGAGCACAACCTGTGGTGCATTCTTTCTCGGTGGTAGATTGGTCTCATGGATGAGTAAAAAGCAGAGTTGTATCTCTCAGTCTATAGTAGAAGTGGAGTATGTTGCAGCTTTTATGAATTGCACCCAGACTATTTGGATGAAGCATGTATTGAATGGCTTCAAAGTTCCTGTATCTAAATCGGTAAGTATATTTTGTGACAATACAAGTGCAATTAACATCTCCAAGAATCTAGTTTTGCATGCTAGAACTAAGCACTTTGAACTCAAGTATCATTTCTTAAGGGAAAAGGTTTAGAACAAAGAGGTGGTATTGGCACATGTTTCTAGTAAGGAGTAGTTAGCAGACATATTCACCAAGCCTCTACCGAAGGCTACATTTACCTATTTGAGAGGTGAGTTAAGGGTGCTGCCCCTTGAAGAGGTAAACTAAAGGTTTGTGGTCCACATCAGTCAAATCTTACTTTTCTATATCTTTTCAGGATTGATGTGTTGAAGGATGCTATTCTTTAGAGGAGCAACATAGTGGAATAGGGAAACTTGTGCCTCCACTTTGGCATTGTTGTCAATTGGGGAGAAGATGTGAAGTGAAGAAGATATCTGCAGTATTAAGGAGAAGATGTGATGCAGAAAGAGAGATATCTTTGTATATTGCCATCAATGCCAAAGGGGGAGATTGTTGGCATATGTGCAAAGTATGTTGACATGATGATATTGTGTTGTCATTGATGTCAATATGCTGAAGAGTGAACCCATTTATTGAAGTTTAACAACTGGCAAGGTGAATCGGTATGTTGTTGAGAACCGGTATATGTGAAACAGTGAACTGGTATGTTTGTTCAAGTGAACCAGTATATTGAAAGGTGAACCGATATATGGAATGTTTTCTATCAAGGTTTAATATGGTATGACTACCAGTTGGTAGTCCCAGCCTCAAGGTTTCCGGTTGAAGTGTTTTGAGCCTATGTTATTCAACCGATGGAATTGTGTGATGAGTTAGCAATGTAATGGAGATCAGATCATGTTGCCATGTCGGCTTCATGCGCATGAAGGATCTTGCATAAAGGAGATTGATCCTATATACCTTGGGAATGTGCGAAGTCCCTGCAAGCAGTGAAGAATGAATGATGGAGAATATCTTGAGATCTATTCAAGACCGTTGTATTCAAAGGCAAAGTGTTCAATGGTTAGGATTGAACTGACTAAATTGCTCAACCTAAATGTTTAGGGTTTAGGGTTTGTGTTATCAACCTATCTGTTTCCTACAAGGTCGATGTTGTGTTTCATGTTGAAGTTGTTGGCAAATGTTGTGTGTGTATCTAAGTGCAAAGATACATGATTCTTGCCAAACCAGATAAGAGGGTTGATACCTGTAGAGTGTGTATGTAGAAGGAAGGAACTAAAGCAGATCTGCATTGGCATTGAGTGCTAAAACCAAATCATTGTAATACCTATTGATCTCAACCCACTTCAATAGTTGGAAAATCCCTTAATAGGGTAGCTTTAACCAGCTTGTTGTAAATCCTTTAATGGGGTGACTCAAAGCCATTAGGCTCATGAAATCCTCTAACAAGGTAACCTCTTACAAGGTTTAACCCTTAACTGGGTATTCTAGCCATCCCTTAACCGGGTGATCCCTAACAGGATCAGTTCCTAACAGAACCTATTGTAACTGCCTCTAACTAGGCTAGGCTCCTAACAGAGCAGACTTCTAAAGAGTTCAAGAACAACTTGTGGGTATTCATCCCCACCATGGTTTTTCCTAGTTGGGTTTCCACATGAAAAATATGTGTGTCATATGTGATGTCTTTTTCATGTGTTGCTTTGTTGTTTTTTGTCAAGCGGTGAATCATGTTGATCTGGCATGTTATTATATTTCTGATGATAGATTACATGTTTATGCACAAGGATAATGTCCGGAATAAGGGTGTAGGTTGTGTGGTAAGATAAGTGTTTCCAGTTTATATCTTTCACAATCTCATTGTTCTTAACTAGTAGTATTCTGATTTATGACCAGTGTTAGTGATTGCCAGTCAATTTCACTGTTTGTAGTCAAACCAGTTCAGGAAAAGTTTTGTGCCTGTACTGATTCAGCCCCCCCTCTTAGTACTGCTTTGGTACTCACTATTCATCATTGAGTTATCATACATGTTGTCTTCTAATCATTTCAACAGTTGGAAAATCCCTTTACCAAGTAGCTTTAATAGGCTTATTGTAAAACCTATAATCAGGTGACTCGAGATCATTGAGTTCTTCAAATCCTCTAGCGAGGTAATCTTTAATAGGGTATATAGGAATCCCTTAACCAGGTGATCTCTAACACGATCGGTTCCTAGTATAACCTATTGTAAAGTCTTTAACTAGACTAGGCTCCTAATAGGGCGAGCTTCAAAAGAGTTTGAAAACAAGCTTGTGGGTATTCATCCCCACCGTGGTTTTTCCCATTTGGGTTTCCAGGTGGCAAATCTTGTGTTATGTGTTATGTATTTTTCATGTGATGTTTATGAATTATTTGGTTGAAATGTTATGCATGTAGAGTTAATGGGTTATGGTATTACTAGTATACCACATGCATATGTTTATGGGTGAAGTTGATATCAAGTATTGATCATATTTGAAGTGTTCAGACTTATCAGTTTATGGTTTCTGATGTTTTACTATGTTTAACCAGTATTGTTGTGGTTAAGTTCAGTAATGATGATAACTAGTTGGTATTGCTTTAACTAGATAAGTTATTGAGAAAGTTTTATCTATACCGATTCACCTCCCCCCCTCTTAGTACTAGTTGGGGTATCTATTGTTCATTATTACTCATCAATTGGTATCAGATCGCCTCCAGATCCTTGGTGAGATAAGCTTAACTGCTTGAGGTAAAAGAATCTGTTGTAATGATGAAGAGGGAAGGTCCTAAGTTTAATAGAGATAACTTTAAGATATGGAAGGATAGAATGAAGATTTACATCAAGAGTATGGGTGCTCAACACTAGAGCTATGTTGAGAATGCTTATGTGGCTCCCACTGGCACTCTGACCGATGATCAGGAGAGAGAGATCCAGGAAAATGGGCAAGTCATGGAAGCCCTTATCAGCAACCTGTCAATTATTGAGTTTATTGGTGTACAAGACAAGGACACACCTAAGGATGTATGTGATTCACTGGAAAACATCTATGATGGTGATGAGCACGTAAATCAAGCTATGGAAGTGAGTCTTAGAGGTAAATTTGAGGATATGAGGATGGTTGAAGGTGAGACCATTCAACAGTACGACATTAGGATTAAGACTATGGTTGGAGATATCAAAAGCACTGGTGGAACTATTGATGATACCACTATTGTTAGTAAATTCCTTAGATCATTATTACCAATCTATGTAATTAGAGTTGCTGCTATCTAGGAACTAAGGTCTATTGATAAAACCAAGGTATCCTTAGATTCTATTATTGCAAAGTTAACTATGTATAAGTTGAATAGCTATGATGGGAGTGTTCAGAAGACCGAGTCAGCCTTTAAAGAATCTATTGTACCATCCAGACAAGGAAAAGAAACTCATACCAATTATGAATCCAGACAATGTAGAGATATAGATGATGAAGAGATTCTCATGGAGTTCGAAGCTCTTCTTTCTAAAAGAATTCTAAAGGGAACTGGAAAGTATAAATGTAAACTTCCTTTGAAATGTTTTTCCTACAATAAGATAGGACATATAGCTATTAATTGTCCTAACAATGACAATAAGGATAAATCGGAGAGGTTTAGAAAGTATAAAGGAGGAAACATATGAAATTGTCTAGTTGTTGTGGATGAAGGTGTCACTAATGAAGAATCAAAGGATGAAGAAAATGATGACATAGTGTTTGTAGTAGTAAAGGAAGAAGTGTCTAACAAGAAATCTCTTCTCTCTTGCATTGACAACTCTAAGTAGTGGATAATTGATAGTGGTTTTTCTCACCACTTGATTGGCGACCGGAGAAATTTTTTCTCTGGAGGAATATGATGGAGGTGTTGTCAGATTTGGAAATGATGCACCATGCTTGGTAAAAGGTAAAGGATCCATGTCACTAAATGGAAAGAGGAGTGCAAATGATGTCTACTAGGTAGAAGGTCTTAAGCATAACCTGTTGAGTGTTGCTCAGTTGAATGACAAAGGACTAGTTCTAGAATTCAAAGGTGGAGTTTGTAGTATAATTGGAAAGAGTGGGGAACTTATTGCCACTAGTAAGTAGATGAGAGGAAACCTATTTCAGTTGAATGCCAAGATAAGTCGGCATCTAATGGCCAAGTTTGATGACAGTTGGATATGGCATAGGAGACTCTATCATATGAACTTTGACAATATTGTTAAAGCTAGAAAGATCAAGGCGGTAAGAGGATCACTTTTGCTGAACAAACTTGAAAATTCTTTGTGCAGAGAATGTGAACTTGGGAAGATGTCTTCCTCAACTTTTAAAGGTAAGTATTTCTCAGTAGAACATTTACTTGATCTTGTGCATACTGATTTATGTGTTCTTATGAAAAATAGAAGTATTCAGGGAGATAGGTATTTTATGATTCTTACTGATGACTTCTCAAGAATGATGTAAGTCACATTCTTGAAAGATAAGTATGAATCATTTGGAAATTTCAAAGCTTTCAGAGCATTAGTAGAGAAAGAAAGTGGTAAAAAGATAAAATGCCTGAGAACTGATCAAGGAAGAGAAGTCACTTCTGATGAATTCAATAAGTACTGTGAAGATAATAGTATCAAGAGGTAGTTGTCTACCCCAAGGACACCACAACAAAATGGTATAGCAGAAAGAAATAACAAGACTGTAGTTGAAGTGGCTAGAACAATGCTAATCCAAGGAAAGGTTGCTCACACTTTTTGGAGAGAAGTGGTGAGCACCTCAGTCTATACTATGAACCGGGTACTCATCAAGAAAGGAAAAGATAAAACCCCTTATGAGAATTGGACCAGGAAAACTCCCACTGTGAGTTACTTTAAAGTGTTTGTTATTAAGTGCTATATCAAGAGAGGTGAGAATTTGAGAAAATTTGATGCAAAATGTGATGAAGGAATATTTCTGGGATATTCTACTAAGAGAAATGCTCTCAAGTGCTACAACAATAGAACTCAGAAAATTGTTGAAAGTATCAATGTCAAGGTTGATGAACCCCCTGAGGAACCTTAGGAAACATGCGGCGAAGAAGTGGAAGATGAACTGCGTATAGCCTTCTGGGAACTAGTTAAGAAAGAAACTTGTAAAGATCTTAGTGTTCCTATACCGGTAGAGGCTACAGTAAGAGAAGAAGAAGAGGTTATTGAAGAAGAAGAAGAAGAAAAGCTAGCAGATCAGGCTAGAGTCATTCCCAGATATGTGAAGCTGCATCATGATCCAAAGCAAATTTTAGGGGATAAAGATGCAGGGATACTCACAAGAAGAAAAGTGAAGGAGAACTCTTGCATGATTTCTGAATTTGAACCCAAGACTTTCAGAGAAGCTCTTACAGATGAAGACTAGATTAAAGCAATGGAAGAGGAGATAGATCAGATAGAAAAGAATGCAACATGGTCTTTGGTGCTTAGAGCAGAACATAAAAATGTCATAGGTACCAAATGGGTCTTCAGGAATAAGTTGAATGAAGAAGGCATAGTTGTCAAGAACAAGACTAGGCTTATATGCAAGGGATATGCTTAGGAGGAGGGAGAAGACTATGGAGAAAACTTTGCTCCTATGGCTAGACTAGAAGGTGTTCGAATGATACTTGCATTTGCAACATTTAAGGGATTTAAGGTTTATCATATGGATATGAAATCTACTTTTCTAAATGGAATCCAAGAAGAGGTAGTGTATATAGTGCAACCAGAAGGGTTTGCCTTATTAGAAGATAGTGACATGGTGTGTACATTACACAAAGCCTTGTATGGACTGAAACAAGCGCCTAGGGCATGGTATGAAAGACTACATTCTCATCTTGTGAAGAATGGATTTCAGAGAATAAGTGAAGATAGCAACATCTACTTGAAATCAGAAGGTGCTCAGATTCTGATCTATGAAGGGTTTGTGGATGACATAATCTTTGGAGGAGATGATAAAATGAGTCATACATTTGTAGATGAAATGAATAAAGAGTTTGAGATGTCTTTAATAGGAGAGATAAAGTTATTCATTGGTTTACAGATTCAGCAAATGAAAGGGTATCTTTATTACCCAATCCAAGTATGTCAAAGAGGTATTGAAGACTTCTGGCATGGAGGAAAGAAAACCAGTTGGTACACCGATGGTGACTATCTGTAAACTGACTAAGGAAGACGATTCAGTACTGGTGAATGAAAAGGAGTATGAGTCAATGATTGGTAAGTTGTATTATGTGGTGCACAACAAACCAGATATTGCTCATACAGTGGGCATAGTAGCTCATTTTCAGAAATATCCAAGAGAATCCCAATTGGTAGCTATCAAAAGGATTCTTAGATATCTAAAAGGAATAGTCGATTATGGATTGTGGTATCCATATAATGGTGACTATAATCTCAAGGTGTATATCGATGTCGATTGGGTAGGTAATGTGGATGATCGAAAGAGCACAACCGATGGAGCATTCTTTCTCAGTGGAAGATTAGTATCATGGACAAGTAAGAAGCAGAGTTGTATTTCCCAATCTACAGCTGAAGCAGGACATGTGGCAGCATTTATGAATTGCACTCAAGCAATTTGGATGAAGCATGTATTGGAAGGTTTCAAGGTACTTGTATCTAAAACGGTGAATATATTTTATGATAACACAAGTGAAATAAATATTTCCAAGAATCTAGTATTACATGCTAGAAATAAGCACATTGAGCTTAAATACCACTTCTTGAGAGAGAAAGTTCAAAATAAGGAGGTTTTACTACAACATGTTTCCAGTAAGGAGCACCTAGCAGATATATTTACTAAGCCCTTACCGAAGACTACATTTACCTATTTGAGAGGTGAATTAGGGGTTCTGCCCCTTCATGAAGTCAACTAAAGTTGTGTGCTCTGCATCAATCAAGTACTATAGTGATAAATCTTTCAAGATTGATGTGTTGAAGGATGCTACTCCTTAGGGGCAGCAACATAGTAGACTTTGGAAGCTTATGCCTCCCATTTGGCATTATTGTCAAAGGGGGAGAAGATATCTGATGTATGGGAAGAAGATATCTGATGATGCAGATACACTGGTCTATGATGTTTTCAATTGAAATGCTACACTGAGTATTTCCATCAATATAAAAGGGGGAGATTGTTTGATATCATTGGCATATGATGATAATGTATGTTGTCATTGATGTCAATAAGTTCAAGTGAACCGGTATGAAGAGGTATGAGGAGATGCAGGAAACCGGTGTCAGGGTTTCACTAAGTGTGACTACCCATTGGTAGTCTTAGCTCTAGGGTTATCAGCTTGGTGATCTAGCTTGTGTGATGCAACCGATGATACTTTGTGATGAGATAGCTAAGAGATGTGAAGGAGATCGAGGTGCTGTGTCAACTTTGTGTGCATGAAGGATTTCCCTAAGGATCTTGCTTGAGAAGATCGACTGCATTTGAAGTCTTCCTCGAGAATGATCATTCTTCTTAATGGTATGAGAAGAGAGCGTGATGGGTTACTGATTCCCATGTGCGGTGATGAATGAATGATGTAGATTGTCTTGTGATCTATTTGAAATTGTAATGCTCTATGCAATGTGTTTGGATGGTCAGGGTTGGACTGCCTATGTTGTAAACCTAAGATGCTTAGGGTTTAGGGTTTATGCTACCGACCTAAATATTGTCTATAAGGTCGATGATGTTTGTTATTGTAAATTTGTTGGCAAATGTTGTCTATGTGTATCCGAGTGATGATATACTTGCCAGACCAGTAAGAGGAAAACTACAAAGTAGAGGAAATGAAAAGGATTTGCCTTGGCATGTAGTGCTGTTATCAGATAAGGTTTTACCTGTTGTCTTCTAATCATTTCAACAGTTGGAAAATCCCTTGACCAGGTAGCTTTAACGGGCTTATTGTAAAACCTGTAATCAAGTGACTCAAGATCATTGAGCTCTTCAAATCCTCTAGCGATGTAACCTTTAACAGGGTTTCAACCTTTAACAAGGTATATAGCCATCCCTTATCTGGGTGATCTCTAACAGGATCAGTTCCTAGTAGAACCTGTTGTAAAGTCTTTAACCAGACTAGGCTCCTAATAGGGCGAGCTTCAAAAGAGTTCAAAAATAATCTTGTGGGTATTCATCCCCATCATGGTTTATCCCATTTGGGTTTCCATGTGAAAAATTTGTGTGTTATGTGTTATGCATTTTTCATGTGATGTTTATGAATTATTTGATTGAAAGATTATGCATGTAGAGTTAATGGGTTATGGTATTACTAGTATACCACATGCATATATTTATGGGTGAAGTTGATATCAAGTATTGATCATATTTGAACTGTTCAGACTTATTGGTTTATGGTGTCTAATGTTTTACTATATTTAATCGGTATTGTCATGGTTAAGTTCAGTAATGGTGATAACCAGTTGGTATTGCTTTAACTAGATAAGTTGTTGAGAAAGTTTTTATCTGTATTGATTAACCCCCCCCCCCTCTCAGTACCGGTTGGGGTATCTGTTGTTCATCATTTTTCATCAATTTTTACCATTAAAATAATATCATCAGCATATAGAAGCAACTTTATTACATAATTTATCAAATGAGCTCCCCCACCACCAAACGTGTCTATCCATTCCTCTAACTTATCAATGTATATCCCAAATAGGGTAGGAGATTATGGGCATCCCTACTTGACTTGACCCCATTGTCACTTCTTTAGAATTTTGATAACCCATGTTTGGTTCATATCTTAGCCTATACTTGGTCATACAATCTATGAACAACAACTCTATATTGTTCTAGAATTTCCAACTCTTCCATTCTGCTCCACAATTTGCTTTTGGGTATTGTGTCAAAATATTTTTTGATATCAACAAAGCAGAAAAAAGACTTCCCCTCCTTGTTTGTCCCATGCCTTCTCAATTAAATGTTTGAGTGTAATTAAATGATCAATGGTAGAGTGCTTTGGTCTAAAGCCTGCTTGCCCTTTTCTCTCTTTCCCTCCTTTTCAGCCCAAATAATGATTCATCTTTCTATCATGCTCCCAAGAATTTTATTGAAGAGAGGATTGATCACTATTGTTAGAATTAATGAAATGTGAAACCCACAAGCATATTTATCTTCTACAAGAATACTTATCACACAATAAGAGAAAATTGAACATCAAAGAGAATTGAAGACATATAACAATAATTGATTGTATTGCTTTGAAATTGCTTAATTACAATAAAGGATATGACATCTTTATAAAGAAATCTAACTCTAAAGATATAAATCCTAAATGGTGGAGTCTACAAGATAGACTGAGAGTTAAAAACGAATGCATGAATCAATCATGTATGCACAAAAAAAAAAAATACTCTCCAAATTCTAAACATACTATTCTTTTCCTAGTTTGCAGTATGCATGGAGATAAATATTAATTAATTAACTAACTAATAAATGCCAATAATTAATTACTAACTAAGGCATCAATTATTTAGTGAATAATTAATATATGAATTATTTATTCCAATACCCCCTTGAATGCACAACTGGGAGAGAGGCAAAGATATAGGAAAATGTTAGGACTTGGAGGCAACTGAGAGGGGGTGTGAATCAATTGTCAATTAATTTCAACCCAAATATAACTTAATCAAACTTGATACATAATACCGGTAAACCAAACTTAATGTCGGTTGACAGATTAGCAATTAATATTAATATCGGTAAAGCTTAATGCATAAATCAGAAAGAGAAACAACATCCACAACACATAACATAGAGATTTGTACATGGAAACCTTGTAAGGGGAAAAACCATGATGGGAAACCTTACCCACAATCAAATGATACTACTGCAGATAGTATGTGTATAGAAATGGAGTCCACACATGCAAAAAGGCCAACCGCCTAGAGCTCACTGCTCAATCACAAAATAGGAGTCACACTAACTACAATTGGATGATTAAATCTAATGATAATGTACTCCTCAAAGTAGCATCTCTAATGCAAGATTCAGTACCGGTGAAGCTCTGATAATCTCCTTCAAACCTTCCTTGAACCTTCTCTATGGTCTACTCATATGATCTTCAATATTCGCATATACCATGTTACAATACCATAACCATATACCGTTATCTTCCTTCTACCTATTACATCATCTCACAAATCAGATCTTACATAGATACCAAAACCTAAGACCAAATGTGTAGGTCGGCTAATAAATGTAGACGTATAAAAATGACCATATTCCTAAATGAATATTTTATGTTCATTTCTCTATTTAATTAAATCCAATTTAATTAAATTATCCACATTCCTCTATTTAATTAAAGTAAATTACTCAATTTATTTAAATTAAATTCACCATACCCATTTAATGAATAAATCATTTTATTCAATTAAATTCCCCCTATCCACTTTTAATTAAATTCAAATTTAATTAAATAGTTATCCTAAATTAAATAAATCTAATTTATTTAATTACAACCAAATTGAATGAAATTCATTAAATTTAATTAAATCCTATTATCCCTCCATCCACTTGCAAAATCCTACATCTCCCACTTGCCTTCCTAAACCCCTTTCTAATCCCTTCTAGACTCTTCTAATCGCTTCTAATTAGCCTAACCCATCTTCTAAACTTTGTCACTTCCCTAAGCAAGGGGAGGTCACTTCTCAAATCCTCAAAGTCTTTGATAACCATTAAAGGCTTCAAGCCTTCAACCACTCAAATCCTCAAAGTCTTTGATAACCATTAAAGGCTTCAAGCCTTCAACCACTTAATTCCCCAAAGTCTTCATAACCATTAATGGTTAACTCAAACCCTCTTACATAGTTAAAAAATTTCTTTTAACTCAACCTTCATCCAACCCAAGGGTCTCATCAAGCATTTAATGCTTTGACCATGATTATCTCTTAATCATTTGCACAAGGGTTTATCCTTGGATTAACTCTTAATCCAATGGGTAAGCCTAACTTAAGCTTAACCCTTATCTCTAGATAACCATAAGGTCTTCTCAGGCATTTTAATGCCTCCAACCCCTTCTCTCAACCCAACCCTATGTTGACACTTGTCAAAATTTCATTGGTGCAAATTACAAACATGGATCCCCAACTTTCAAACTCAACCCTTGATCAACTCTTTCAATCCTAACCATCCATTGCCCTGTTTTTGCTATAAATAGAGCTCTCATTCCTCCATTTTAAATCATCCTCCAAATTTTTAGTATCACACTTATGCTCAAATACATTCAAGCTTTCATATCTCATTTTATGCTCATCATTTAGCCTCTCTTTTAAATCAGGAATTAGTCTAAATATGCATGTTTAGAATATTTTCTTTATCATTTAGCTCAGTCATAGACTAAATATATCATGTTAGGATAGTATTTATACTAACCTTGTCATCTTATAATCTAGTTCATTGCATTTTTAGAATCATGCATAGTTTAGGATGCATTTCATTCTAAAATCTATCAAAGCATCCCTCGTTCTTGCATTTGCCATCCCTAAACCATTTTGCTGAGTGATCTAAGAGCAAAAATATTGGTTTGAGGGACATTGTAAGATAGAGAACCATGGGACCAACCTTGGGAAGCTGAGTTATACTTCATGACTCCATAGCTTGCACCAAGAAGTCCTCTGTGTGTGTGTGGACAGGTATTTTGGAACATTTTTCACATATTGAGTTCCATCGACCTACTTTTCCCACATACATTTATGGTGCCCACCGTGGGGCTCGACCCCATATATCAAATCAGTTTTTAAATTTAACCACTTTTGCAGGCACGTGGGAAAAATAAATTAGCGCATTAAGTTGACTGTTTAGCGCATCCGGTTAACAGCCTAGCGCATCTAGTTCACTGTTTAGCGCGTGGAGTCCATCATCTAGCACGTGAAGTTTATATATTAGCGCATCAAATCACTAATTTTCTTATAGGTCTCAGCACGGGAGAAAAACAGAGCAGCGCTTTCGGTGCACAGAGTAGCGCATCCAGAAAACAGTGTAATGCATTGAAACATTATTTTAGCGCATCTAGGTTATATTGTAGCGCGCACAGTCTTTTTTGTAGCGCATCACAGACAGACTATAATTTGTAACCGAAAGATAAAAATTAGGCTTGTGAAGCCCACCATGATGATTTGATTTTCTTTCTGCTAACTGACTGTGTGCAGGTTCTAACATTTTATGCAGGAACAAAGGAGACCAGTCTCGTTTTCTTTGCTTTCTTTCAAAGTTAGTAAAAAGAATTCATCTTCCTTTCTTGCATGTTAAAAAGAACAACAAAGAAAACCTTTCATTCCTGCAAGTTAGGAAAAACACTTCTTTTGGAAGCTCTAAAAAGAATAAGCAAATTTACTTTCTGCAAAGCTTAAAATGAATCTCACCTTCCTTTGGTGTTTAAAAGGATTCACTTCATTTTGCAAAGTAAAAAGAACCTCATCTTCATTTTGTGCAAAGTAAAGAGGGAAAACTTTCCCCTATCGACTTTAATTTTGTTGACCAAAATCATGATTTACTTTGTTGACTAGGCTTATTTTTCAAAAGTTTTGGAAATACACACTTTGTTATGAAAGGTTAAAAAGAACATCATGCTTTTTGGAGCAACATCTCCAAGTAGAGATTAGCAAATCACTGAATTGAAAGGTAAAAAGAACAACTTGATTGCCTTGTCTTGAAAGTGGAAGGAATATGCTCTCCCCTTAACTAGGTGATCAAAAATCTAGACCACTCTTAAAGCTTTCTGTATTTCAAGCATAAATCCTTTAGCAGGCCTGCCTTCCTGAGGAGTTGAAATCAACTCTTAAAGCCGTTTATGGCCAGTGTGAAGGGAACGACCTAAGTGGAGAACGGATTTGACGCCAAGAATTCCAACCCACTATAATCAAACATGGAAAGTGATGAAAGTCCTTTTCAACGGTTGCGTGCAGCAATTAGCCTTCCCCCAGTATCTTCGAGATACGTAAAGTCTTTGTTCTAAAGGTTGGGAAGCCTCCTGAGGGCGTTTATCACTGACAGCTGAATAGGAAGCCTGATTATGAACCATAGAAAATAGAAGCTTTGAACTGAGTCAGTAATCAGACATTTATAACATCATAGTGCAGGCGTGGGAAAGAATTTGCCCCCAAGATTACTCACCATATATCTCTCAAGATAACTACTCAACTGTAAAGTGATTCATTTTGGGTTAATTTCTGGCAAAATGTAGAAAAATGGGCACCCTTTAGGGGGTGACACGGCTGTTTGAGCTGACGGAGTATCAAGACTAGTGGGCTATGATGTTATTTATGACCTTTGAATAAAGAGTCTTTCTGAAGTGTATTATTCGTATCAAAACCTATTAAAACATTGGGGATTTGAACACATCCTTGCAGAACATACACTTTTTGTTAGATTAAGCAAAATGGTTGTACTTTTTGTGTCGTGCTTGCATTTACTACTTTAGAAAATCATCTATCAAACTTGAAAAATTCACGACAAAAATTCAATATTTGCAAAAAAATCAACCAAAAGAAAAATCACGGTAGTTTAGCGCATAAGAGCAACTTCTTAGTACGTGAGGAACTTTTTTTAGTGCATCCAACCATCAAATTAGCGCGTCGGTTCTAAACAGTAGCATTTTCATCTCAAAGCAAAACAGTGTGAAATTGTTTAGTGCGCCAGAGAAACAGTCTAGCGCGTGGAAGCATCAGCTTAGCGTGTGGAGGCTAAACATTAGCGCATTAGGTTCACAGGTTAGCACATTGCAGGCCCAGAGTAGTGCATAGATTTTTCAAACAAATAGAAAACAATTTTGAGTAGTCAAAACTTTAGCGCGTGTCTGGGGGCACCCTAGCGCGTATGGTTATTATTTTAGCGTGTGGGGTAATTTTTGTAGCGCATATAGTCTCTGTCTTAGCGCGTGATCAAAAACATAAAAACAAAGGGCAAAACAGTGAAGAATTTTAAAATTTTTGAAAACATTTTCAAAAGCCTCTCATTACCAACAACATTTTCATCAAAACAGAATAGCCAAAACAAACCGTTAAGACTATTTCTTGAGCTAAATTTGTGTCCAAACAAACGTTGTAAAATCCTAAATGAATCGTACGATAAAACATGTCTGTCTTATCATAATCTGGAAGCCTCATCATTAGTATCAACAGAATCCTTTACCATCTTACGGATTTTATCTCACAAAAACACTTGTTTAAAATTTTCAAGTTGTCAAATCAAGTTTCCATATCGGGAGGCTTTTATCCATATCATTTGACACACTTTGTCGGGAAGAGGCATCTAAACCTTCACTTTGATAGAGTAAGATTTGAAATTTTTCAAACAAGATCAACTGAATCCAAACAAATGAAAGGAAACCATTGATCACTCATGCATGACTAATCCTCATATTCTGAGAAGAAAGAACCTTTATCATAACATCACGTTGAAGAAACAACAACCTAGTTTTTCCAAGTTCATCAAGAGAAACAAGTTTTTATACATCAATCGTCAACTCTTCAAATCTCATCGGGTATTCCTTCATCACGTCAAACGTTATATCCAAAACAAATCCAACGAATTTGACAAAGAACCCTTGAAGACAAGAGCTTACTGTCAAAAGTCTTCTTTTAATCAAATCATAAACCGCGGAGGAAAAATCAATCCAGCATTCTTGCCCGACAAGTGTATCACTTATAACACATCTCGACTAGAACCACCCACCCCTGAACAACATATCAACAAGGCTTTTGTCCCTTTCATCACTGAAAGTTTCTACTAAAATGCCTGTTACTCACTCTCAAAGAAACCAACAAAGTGAGACACACGCCAAGTCTAGTATGAATCGAAGATTGTCAAATCCTTTTGAAGTTCCACACTTAGAAGAACCTAAAATTTCTGAAGCACTTCTTCAGGAATGTCAGGAAAACCCTTCATTCCAAAAACTTGTAGAAAAGCTCATGGAAAATGACAAAGAAAAATACCTACTCATGCTCACAAGTAAAGGCATTAAACTTCCCGAAGATTTAGACACAAACTTCTTTAAAACCGGATCTCGACAATATGCATATCAAGAACAACAAAGAGAAGAAGAAACTCATAACTTTGAACAACACATACCTAAACAACACATTCCAGAACAATGTATACCAGAAATGTGTATACCCGAGCTAGAAACTCCAGAACAAAACATACCGTTTACCACACCTTTTCAGCTAAGAACTAATACAAGGGAAGAACTTTTCCCTCAGCAAGATAATGCACCTTTGGTTGCTCTTACTCAACAAATGCAAATGTTGCAAAGGCAAATACAGGATATGCAACAAGGGACAACAGTGCGGTACTCTTTAAATGAAATCTGTCCTTATCCATTTGACAGAAGATTGAACATGGTGCCTTTTCCTCCAAACTCAGATGTTCCCAAGTTTGACAAATATGATGGGAAAAGTGATCCCTGAGATCATGTTCGAGAATTTTGCACAATGAGTCTTGAATTTTCTCATGATGACACCTATTTGATGAGGTTATTCCCAAGAAGCTTGGGAGGGCAAACAATGGAATGGTTATCCAAAATTACACCACCTATCAGATCATTTGATGAATTGGTTAACAAATTCATAACCCAATATTCCTATAACATCCAACATGCCATAACCATGCTAGATGTTTGCAACACCAAACAAAAGAACAATGAAACATTCATGGTGTTCCTTCAACACTGGCGACGTATGGTCTCCAGATATCCTCGAGATATTCCCGAAAAGGAAGAAATGGAGATCTTCATCGATAACTTGAATAGTGAAATGAGTTACAGACTAAAACTTCAATGCATACCATCTTTCGCTAAATTAATTGAGAATGGCATTCAAGTAGAGGAAGCATGTGTCAAAAAGAGAACACTCAAATTTTACAAGGAAGGAACAAACTCATCAAACTACAATAACCAGAACAACACCAACCTTGACAAATCTCAATTTTGGACTCGAAACAAAAACGAAGGCAACAATGAATCATATGATCCCAAATCTAAGCAACCAGTGCTCGCATTATCCAGGAATCCTCAAAACATGAAAAATCCTAAAAATGCTAATCCAAATGCTAACACATATGCACCAAACACAAATCAAGGACAATTCAACACAAACAACACCAATGATACTCAAAGCAAAAACATGAATCCAGGACCTAACAACAATTCACGCAACAACACAAACCATTTCCAAAAGCGTATCTTCACACCACTGGGGCAATCACTAGAATCAACATTCAGAGAACTTTTGGCACACAAGATTCTTTCCTTGCCTCCAATCAGCAACTATGAACCTCAAATCAAACCACCTTGGTGGAATGATTCACACTATTGTGATTACCATCGTAACAAGGGTCATCAGATGAACGATTGCATGAGATTGAAACACGTGGTGCAAGATATGATTGATCGAGGTGACTTAACAATAGATGGACTCAAAACAAATGGTGATCATGGAGCCTTTAAAAATCCTCTTCCAAATTATAACAAAGATGGAGCTTCAACCTCAAATGATCCACGAGGAGCTTGTATCAACCATATCTACAACAACACCATAAATCACATATCAACTGAAGATCATCAAGTAAATGTCATCACCATCTGAGATAAGTGTGATCATGAATCTGTCAATGTAACAACCCAAACTTAGAAATATGTCTTAAAAGGACATATGTCACCTACAACTACCACACCAAAAATCCAATATGACTTGATTAGCCAACTACGCAAAACTCCAGCTTAGATATCTATACTAGAATTGTTGAAACTATCACCAAAGCACAAAGACATATTAGAACAAGCGCTATTGGAAACTAATGTACCTCAAAATCTGGATACAGACAAATTTCAAGCTATGGTCGCCCATATGACAGGACCTCATAACCTCACCTTCTCAGAACATGACGATGCTTCCTTAAGCCATCCGCATAATACTCCTCTCCATATCGAAGTCATTGTTTGCAAATACCGAGTAAAAAGAGTCTTAATAGATGGAGGAGCCAGACTTAATATATGTACTTTAAAGCTTATCCGTGCATTAGGCTTCTCAGAAGAGTCTATTGATCCCTGCAAGAAAATTACCATAAAGGCATATGATGATGAGGAAAGGTCCTCTAAAGGAACTATGATATTACCTATTCAAGTGGGACCAGTGCAAAAAGATACTATATGTCAGGTCTTGGACATAGATCTTACCTACAATATTTTGTTAGGGCGACCCTAGATACATGAAATGCAAGCAGTACCTTCTACATATCACCAGTGTGTCAAATTTCCTTATAATGGACAAGAAGTCTCCATATCTACTAATCACAATCCATTTCAACATTGCAATGCAATGGGGGCAGCCCAAGACAGTTTGGTTCCTCATAATAGAGAGAAACAACGATCTTCAACATCAAATCTACAAACAGCAAAGTCCAACTCATTATTTGGAGACTTCAAACAGAAAATGCAAATCAAAGACCAAGGTATGGGAGAATACTCTTTGGAGCCTTTATGTCTGGCCGAATCGCCAACATCACCTAGATCTCATGGATTGCCTACTACATCAACACATCTGGTCACTCAGCCCATCACCAAATTTGATGGTACCTTCATCCAATTGGGCACTCTAGCACATGAATTAGAAGACAAGGACGTTCTTAGCTGGTTATACAAAGATGAGAAAGAAGATAATAGAGCAGCTGCCCTGGATATTGTTCTACCTAAACACCTATATGGAAAAGGATACTTAATCATGCAGTGAATGAGATATGACGGTAAAGGACCTATTGGGAAACGCAAAGAAGGAGTCACTGAACCTATAGATATTCCTTCACAACCCAATGGAAACAAAGCAGGATTGGGTTGTGAGCTCACTTTCTTATTAAAAAGGCCACCCCACCTAACTACAAAACCTCAATGGAAAGTAAAGAAGAAGTACAAAGAAGAATCCTGGCAGGAAGCACTCTTTGAATCAGCAGAAACAATCTGCAAGGCACGGGAACATCAAGATCAAAAATTACATCAGGAAAAGCTTCTAAAACACAAAAGGGTCATATCTGCAGCAATAGCTCATATTCAAACACCAATATCTCAAGAACAAATAATATCATCTTCGGATACCATTATTCCTCCTCGAGGAAGCACAGTCTATGAACAAATACAGAAAATAGAAGACGGATCTGACACAGAATCAACAAAAACTATCAAAATGGTATCTATCATCAAAGATTTGTTTTCACCATACAACATACCTGTTTACAGCACTGATAGAATCTAGGATGATGCCTCTGAGACTGATTCCAATGAATATGAATGGGGTACCTGTTCCAATGCTACTACAGATATCCCTAATGATACTGATTCTATATCTCTTTCTCAAGAAGAACATAACGCAGAAGATAAACCTCTTGAATTTGGACCACAAAATATTTATGATGTCGGGGAAAGCAAACAGAAACATTATGAACAAGTCTATGTGGAAGATAATACCATCGAAGACCTCGACAAAATCCTAGACTTCTTTAAAACCAAGAACAATCATGATGAAAACTCTGTCCTAACACTCATAGTAGCCAAACTTGATCCACTTAACGATTCCTTACTACTTGTCTTTCTTGACCTCATCGACTGGGATGAACCTGAAATCCATGATATACCAATTTTCCTAGATGATGAATCTATTATCCATTACCTATGTACCGTAAATCCAGAAACAGGCTCTACCAATGAACAAAGTAACGATATCTACAAACCAGGGAGTGCCAAGTCTCTCAGTCGCAACAATGAACCAAGTAAAAGATCTAATGCTGAAAACCAGTCAATGGCAGCTCTAGATCACAAAAAAGTAAACATAAAGGATGCATCTAAGGGTGAAAACATTTTTAAGGCACCTAACGATGGGAGACTTGACACTCTTCCTGAGGACTTTCATGAGTGATCACCCATATTGATTGAGCCCACTCAATCAATCAACATTGGTACCACAGAAACAGTTAGAAACCTACACTTTGCAGAATCTCTGACAGAGGAAGAAAGATCAGCATTCATCATTTTCTTTAAAGAATAGAAAATTAACTTTGCTTGGTCATATGCTGATATGCCTGGAGTGGATCCACACTTAATCATACATCACTTGTCTATCTCTTCAGGAGTTAAACCAGTCAAGAAAAAGCTACGAAAGATGAATCCACAGGTGGCACTCATGGTCAAAACTGAACTAAAGAAACTATTAGATGTCGGATTCATCCGACCCATTGACTATGCAGAATGGATTTTCAACATTGTTTCAGTATCAAAACCAGATGGTAGTATCAGAATATGCACTGACTTCAGAGACGTCAACAAAGCTTGTCCGAAAGACAACTTTCCTCTGCCCAGTATTGACATAATTGTAGATCTCACAGCAGGCCATGCAATGCTCTCACTAATGTATGGTTTCTTAGGCTATAATCAAATCAAAATCACTCTAGAAGATCAAGATAAAATTGTGTTCACCTGTCCTTGGGGAGCATACTGTTGGAATGTTATGCCTTTTGGATTAAAGAATGCAGGGGCTACCTATCAAAGAGCAATGACAACAATATTCCATGACATGATGCACACGTTTATGGAAGACTATGTGGATGATTTACTCGCTAAATCCTTTACCAGAGCAGAACATCTCAGCATCCTAACAAAGATATTTGATCGATTAGAGAAATTCCAAGTCCGGCTCAACCCTAAGAAGTGTGTCTTCGGGGTTACATCAGGCAAGTTACTAGGCTATATAGTCTCAGCTAAAGGTATCGAAGTAGATCTAGCAAAGGTACAAGCCATTATGGATATGCCACCACCACAGAATATCAGTCAACTCAGATCTCTACAAGGACAACTTCAATCAATTAGGTGATTCATCACTCAACTAGCAGATAAAAGTCTACCATTTAACCATTTACTACACAAAAATGTACCATTCAAATGGGAGACCAAGTGTGCAGAATCTTTTTACCAAATCAAATAGTACCTGATGAATCCACCAGTTCTAGTACCACCAGTCGTAGGAAAGGCACTTATCCTATATATCTCAACAACAGATATATCACTGGGGGCACTATTGGCACAAGAAGATCAACAAGGAAAGGAAAGAGCCATATATTATATCAGTAGGACATTGAATGGCTATGAACTCAACTATACATTCATTGAAAAGGCTTGCCTAATAGTGGTCTTTGCATCTCAGAAGTTCTGACATTATATGCTAGCACACACCATTAAGCTAGTCACAAAAATTGATCCTCTCAAATATCTACTCAGTAAGGTAGCTCTTATAGGCCGATTGGCTAAATGGGTCATGATTCTCAGTGAATTCGACATCCAATACACAAAAAGATGAGCCATCAAAGGACAAGCAATTGCAGATCAGCTGGCTGAAGCACCGCTACCAGGCAAACACACCATGGAGATTGAATTTCTAGACAAGGACGTTCTTGCTCTTTCTACCAAAAAATGGACCCTATACTTTGATGGATCCTATACACAACATGGTTCGGGTGCTGGCATTCTGTTCATCACTCCTGAAGGACAGACTATACCAAGATCATATAGGCTTATGTTTCCCTGCACAAATAATGTGGCTGAATATGAGGCATTGGTTATAGGTATCAAAATGGCCATAGAATGGAAAATCATAGAGTTAAAAGTCTATGGAGACTCGCAACTGGTCATCCATCAAATCAACAACAACTATCAGACAAAGGATGACAAGCTACTACCCTACAAGCAAATGGTGGATGACTTCAAATAGTACTTTGTGCACATCATCTTCGAGCAAATACCAAGATTGAATAACAAAGTAGCTGATGCAATGGCTACCATCGATTCATTACTACAAATTCTAGAGCAACAAAGTCGTTACGAGTTCCGGGTAGAGCAACTGTTCTCCCCAGCCTATGACCACTCTGAATCCCAAGTTATCTATGCCTTGACTGGTTCAGATTCTCCGCTATATGGACCAATATACGACTACCTCAAGCACAATATCTTACCAATTGACCAATCCCGTAACCAAAAATGTAACTTTATCCGACAAGCTTCCTATTACACCCTTACCGCTGATACTTTGTATCGTCAAGGTCTAGATGGTACTCTTCTTTGTTGCCTTGATCGTAATGATTCTGATTCTGCTTTACATGAGCTTCACGAAGGTATTTGTGGCACACATTCAAGTGGTACTACTCTTGCTAAAAAGCTTCTACGGATGGGATACTACTGGCCTACAATGGAGAAAGACTCATATCACTTCGCCAAGAAATGTCCTAAATGCCAGATCCATGGCAATCTGATACATGCACCAGCACAGGAACTATAGCCATTTACAACATCCTGGCCCTTTTGTCAGTGGGGACTAGACTTAGTTGGCAAAATTCATCCTTCATCTTCAAATGGACACAAGTTCATTATAACTGCAACAGAGTACTTTACCAAATGGATAGAAGTAGTTCCCATGACCATAGTGACTGGGAAACAAATTGCCTCTTTTATCCTAAATTATCTGATCTGCAGATATGGTATTCCAAGTTCAATTATCACAGATAATGGATGACCTTTCAAAAACCAAGATGTCCAAGAACTATGTGAAAAATTCAAAATCCAACATAAGTTCTCTACACCATACTACCCATAGAGAAATGGTCAAGCGGAAGCATCTAACAAAACTATACTGAAAATCCTCAAGAAAATAGTAAATGATGCAGGCAAAGATTGGCACGTACAACTCAATCCAGCACTTTGGGCATACAGAACCAGTATCCGCACACCTAGAGGAGCAACACCATACTCATTGGTATATGGATCAGAAGCCATTTTACCCCTGGAAGTAGAAATCCCATCTCTCAGAGTCTCTTTGAAAGGCTTAATCCTAGATGAAGAATATCGAGTTAACCGACTGCAAGAACTTGAACTATTAGATGAAAGACGTCAGCATGCTTATACTCATCTCAAAGCATATCAACAACGCATGTGCAGGAGCTACAACCACAAGGTCATCCCCTGCAACTTCAAAGTTGGTGACCTAGTCCTCAAAGAAAATCCAAGAAATCAGCAAGATCGAGAAAAGAAAGGGAAATTTGAACCTAACTGGTTGGGTCCCTATGTTATCATATCAGTCTATGGATCAGGTGCCTATCAGCTAACAACTTCAGAAGGAGATGTGCTCGACGAACCAACTAATAGCATCCATCTGAAGAAGTACTACACTTAAGTAACCTAGTGCACGGAAAAATAAAATAAAAAATAAAAATAAATAAAAAAATCCAAAAAGGCCAAAAAAGCCAAAAAAGCCAAAAAAAAAAAAAATCCAGAAAAAGCCATAACATAAAGTACAATAAAAACAAATGGTGAAAAAATGGTAAATAGGCGCTCTTGTGAAAGAATGGCTCCTCTATCTATCTCCATACCATTTTATCCATACAAACACTATCGGCCATCGCCCGACACTTAGCAAATATCCATTCAGGACATAGTTAGCGTAGTCACTATCCTGGTTTATCCATATATATCCTCTTACCACAATCCACCATGGCTTGGAAATCACTGTACATGTTCACATCAAGAGACACACTCAGCTAGGGGCATTCAAATCGTCTAAATATTGCAAACATTCCAGACATCAAAGCTATTTGCAAAACTCAAAAGCATGACATCCAACAACCAAAACCTACGCTTCATCGCAAAATAAAACAAAATAATTCCCAAAAATACCAAGGATGGATGATTTTCTAAAGTACTAAATGTTGCATTATTGCATAAAAATCTTGACTACTTTTGCATTTTGAACTTTTTGAATTATTAGATTCTCTTCCTTTTCTCACTAAATGCTTCAAAAGCTAGAGATCATAAGGAACTTCCAAAATTTTCTTAGTCTTCTGTCTAGGAGGCGATCACTTTTATTGTGTGAATACTTGCCTCGAGACGTGATACATCGAATATCACTGAAGGCCTGATTCCACTTCATGCATACAAATGATTTAATCTTGTCTATTTACGCACTACGCACTCAGGTCATCCTGGTTCAATTATACCTTGATGCTTGTGCTATCTTGCAAAATCAAATATCATGTAAATTTTTCTCAGGTCATTATGGTTCAATTATACCATTATGCTTGTATAAATTTTCAACATATCCTAAACAAATCAATGCTCAATGATGATACCTCCAAAGAAAGCAAACAACATATGGCTATATCGGATGGCAAATACAGAATGAGGATGCTACCAAAAACATAATTGCATATCATTTTCAAATAGCTGCATACCATTTTACAATTAATTACATATCATTTTCAAATAGCTGCATACCATTTTACAATTAATTATATATCATTTTAAAATAGCTGAATACCATTTTACAATTAATTACATATCATTTTAAAATAGCTGCATACCATTTTACAATTAATTACATATCATTTTAAAATAGCTGAATACCATTTTACAATTAATTACATATCATTTTAACATAGCTGCATATCATTTTACATTTAGTTGCATAAACAAATCATACATCTCATTTTCAAGATACATCTCCCAACATATAAAAGCATACATCCTGCATCATTCATTATATCATATATTTAGGCATTGCATCACCATAAAGAAATAACCCACATAACATGCATCCATATAAACACACCACATGATCAATGAAAATGGTGCCGTATATATATATCTCAAAAATGATCAAAATGTACAAAATGTATCAATACTGTGTCCAGTACAAAGAATACAAATGATCAAATATACAACAAAGACCACGTCTCTCAAGTATGACTATCCCCGGATGGCGATGGTTTCGCTCCAGATGTCCCCGTTCCTAGATCTCCAGGAGGGTCTTGTCTCGATGGCCTTGTGACACCTCAGCTCTCAGACCGCGACCCAGTATCTCGAGATTGACTAGATCTTAACTGTGCAAAGCTCTGTACTCGCCGATCCCTGGGTACCGCCACCTCATAGTGTCGCCGATAGTACTCCGCCTCCTAAGTTCTAAATGCTAGCTCTCTCAGGGTGTCTCTCATCGGGCCACCCGCCGCTACTCTCTGCATGCTGGATACTAGCTCCTCTGCTCGCCCTCTCCACTCTATCTCCGTATCTCGCTCAGTCATCAACTACGCAATCTGTCACTGATAAGTCAAAACCTGTGCCTGCAGCTGCTATACAGTCACCTGAAGGGTCCGAATTTGTGCATCCTCAACATGTGTGGGGACCCGAACCCGTAGCGGTACCTGTGCAGGGGCAACCCCTCCCACTCTGCCTATCCTTGGTGCTGGGGTGGGAGCACATCTGTCCTCCTCCTCTGCGCTGGTTGCCTCGCCTCATCAGTGCCCCCCACTGTAGCTAACACCTCCCCCACTCTCCCCTCTCCACCGGCTCCAATAGCTAATCCACCTCTCCCCCTATCTATCACCCCCTGCCTCACTGCTCTCTCCACACCCCTATCTCCTCTCCTCCCTCTATCTCCCCGCCTCCCTCTGGCTCCTCTCCCTCGTCCATCTCCTCCATCCTCTCCATCATCATCATCATCTCCCTCTCCCTCCTCATCATCAGAATCAAAAGCTGGCCATATCTCCTTCGGATCCGATATCCTGGCCACCGCCCGCGTAGCAAACAATCTAGCAAACTCATCGCTCATGCCCACATCCAGGATCTCCAGGGCATAATCCCATATCTGCCCCGCCAACCAGACAAACTCCTCCACCGCCACTGCGCTATCAATGGTCGGGCCCCAATCGGCTACATCCTGCCTCTGCTGTGCATATAAGCAAGCTCCCTAAGGAATACCCTATTGGCGACCAAAATGTCTCAAAAATTGGGTCACCACAAACCTCTCTATAACAAACGAGGTCCTCCCGATCAGGTATCTGGTCATAAAACCAAAGGGCATCTCCAGCCCGTCCTCCGCCCACACCTCGCATCCTGTATATGGTCGCCATGTGACCGTATCAATATCATCAAGTACTCTCCTCCAATGCTCTAGTTTGCCCAGCTTGCGCTGGACAAATAGACCCCTGTATCCATAGGCATATGCCGCTCCAACGGGCCTGTCTCTGTCTGCTAGTGGCCTCACCGCTGGAATGTGCTCCCAGCACCATACCTGTAATAGTGTCACGCCAGCTGACAAACTGTCGTAACCAAGGTATACCACCTCATGTAAGCCCCTGTACAGATGGGCCAGCATAGCTGATCCCCATGAAAACCTCTAGCCCTATGTGACCATCTCCTCCAATACCAGCCCCCATCCCATAGAGAATCCCTTTAACCTGCGATCAGGACAAAGGAATCCACCAATAAACCCTGCTAGTACAGATGGTAGTGGTGCATAATCCAGGTCTAAAAACTCCTGCCATAGGATCTCATAACCACATACTGTCTCGTCGTGGAAGATACAGCGTAGTGCCTCTGTACAACCCTCCTCCGACTGCTCATACAGTAGTAGTGCACCTACTACGAGAATCCGCAGGATACTGTAACAGTCCTCTAGTGTGACTGTCGTCTCTCCAGTAGAAAAATGAAAGGTGTTCATGTCGCTATGCCATCTCTCTGCCAATGTTGTCAGTAGCCCCCGGTTCACAGTGAACCCAGGCATATCTAAGAAGGAGGTCAACCCACATCTCTCGATGACATCCAGATCAGCCTGGGTCAACCGCGGTATCAATGACCACGGTCTCGGAAATCTCTCTCGCGACTGAACCACACCCAATCACTCCTGTCAACAAGCACAACAAATCAATATCAGTTTCCACATCAAAACAATGATATCAAAATCAAACTCACATCAACAACATGAAACAATTTGCTCATCTACATCAAGTTCAAAATCCTATCATATCAACTTGTAAAACAAGTCAAGTTCTCACAAACTATATCAAAACTTGTAACACAACTCAAGTCTCCACAATCACATAAACTTGTAAAACAACTCAAGTTTTCGACCCATATCAGCTTGTAACACAACTCAAGTTTCCAACCCATATGAGCTTGTAACACAAATCAGGCTTCACACATTGAACTTGAAATAGGGTATGCAAATAAATCATATTTTGATCAAAACACCACATTGATATCTATACATAACTTGAAATATTGCAAATCAAAACAAGTTATATCGACACTCATATTGGACAAATCCATAAAATCATGACAACACGACACAACAAATTTACAAACCACCTCATCTTGCAAAAATTTTCCAAATGCACTAAAATAGACTCCCGTTGCGCTAAAATTCTCCCATGCACTAGGCTGTTTTTCCTACGCGCTAATCTATTCACCCTATGCGCTAGACTGACTCTACATGCTAAATCTTCCCCCCCATGCGCCACCTAAACTATCCTATGCGCTAAACCCTACCCACGCGCTAATCTATACCTCCTGGGCGCTACCTGTTTGACCCTATGTGCTAGGTTAACACTACGCGCTAAACCTCCTTACCCATGCGAACCCCTATGACCCCTATGTGCTAGGTCTACCCTATGCGCTAACCTGCTGACCTGACGCGCTACCCGACTATCACCATGCGCTATTTTAAGTCTATGCGCTAACCTATATTTCCTATGCGCTACCCTATTTTATTTCGGACACGACCCTAAAATTCGACTTGATGCGCTACCTAAAACTTCATATGCACTAATCTATGACTTTGACGTGCTAAAATGCTAAAACCAACTTTTAAAAATAAAAAAATGACTAAAAATGACCAAAGCAAAACTCAAAAGAGGGTAAAAAATGTTGACTTACTAGTGGTCCATACGCTGCAGGTCTCCGGTACCTCCGAACGTGCTCGAAATGGTGTCTGGAATACGGAATAGGCATTTTCTCTTCAGACCAAATTCTATTTCTCCAAAGTCAACAAGGAACAAATGAATCAAATCAAAGCTCTTTTCCCCTTTTATAGGAGGAAAATGAAATTAGGGTTAGCCAAACGGACATGTACTATGGTCGCGGTCTCCCCTATACCCTACACGCTATACATTATCAGGAGATGAATCAATTTACCCACCTTTCACATAGATGAAATCCTACACACCACACACAACTCATCAAATTAAATCAAAAAATTTCAAAATATTGATTCATCTCTCGAGGGGGCATCATGCACCAAATCAAATCTGGGGCACGACTGGCAAATCATAAAAGCGACACAAAAATGGCATTTGATCATAAATCATGATAACGCATCATTTTCTTTGAAATAACATGTGCACACACGTCACTTCAAAGAGGGGCAAAATGTAGACGTATAAAAAAGACCATATTCCTAAATGAATATTTTATGTTCATTTTTCTATTTAATTAAATCCAATTTAATTAAATTATCCACATTCCTCTATTTAATTAAAGTAAATTACTCAATTTATTTAAATTAAATTCACCATACCCATTTAATGAATAAATCATTTTATTCAATTAAATTCCCCCTATCCACTTTTAATTAAATTCAAATTTAATTAAATAGTTATCCTAAATTAAATAAATCTAATTTATTTAATTACAACCAAATTGAATGAAATTCATTAAATTCAATTAAATCCTATTATCCCTCCATCCACTTGCAAAATCCTACATCTCCCACTTGCCTTCCTAAACCCCTTTCTAATCCCTTCTAGACTCTTCTAATCGCTTCTAATTAGCCTAACCCATCTTCTAAACTTTGTCACTTCCCTAAGCAAGGGGAGGTCACTTCTCAAATCCTCAAAGTCTTTGATAACCATTAAAGGCTTCAAGCCTTCAACCACTCAAATCCTCAAAGTCTTTGATAACCATTAAAGGCTTCAAGCCTTCAACCACTTAATTCCCCAAAGTCTTCATAACCATTAATGGTTAACTCAAACCCTCTTACATAGTTAAAAAATTTCTTTTAACTCAACCTTCATCCAACCCAAGGGTCTCATCAAGCATTTAATGCTTTGACCATGATTATCTCTTAATCATTTGCACAAGGGTTTATCCTTGGATTAACTCTTAATCCAATGGGTAAGCCTAACTTAAGCTTAACCCTTATCTCTAGATAACCATAAGGTCTTCTCAGGCATTTAATGCCTCCAACCCCTTCTCTCAACCCAACCCTATGTTGACACTTGTCACCATTTCATTGGTGCAAATTACAAACATGGATCCCCAACTTTCAAACTCAACCCTTGATCAACTCTTTCAATCCTAACCATCCATTGCCCTGTTTTTGCTATAAATAGAGCTCTCATTCCTCCATTTTAAATCATCCTCCAAATTTGTAGTATCACACTTATGCTCAAATATATTCAAGCTTTCATATCTCATTTTATGCTCATCATTTAGCCTCTCTTTTAAATCAGGAATTAGTCTAAATATGCATGTTTAGAATATTTTCTTTATCATTTAGCTCAATCATAGACTAAATATATCATGTTAGGATAGTATTTATACTAACCTTGCCATCTTATAATCTAGTTCATTGCATTTTTAGAATCATGCATAGTTTAGGATGCATTTCATTCTAAAATCTATCAAAGCATCCCTCGTTCTTGCATTTGCCATCCCTAAACCATTTTGCTCAGTGATCTGAGAGCAAAAATATTGGTTTGAGGGACATTGTAAGATAGAGAACCATGGGACCAACCTTGGGAAGCTGAGTTATACTTCATGACTCCATAGCTTGCACCAAGAAGTCATGTGTGTGTGTGGACAGGTATTTTGGAACATTTTTCACATATTGAGTTCCATCAACCCACTTTTCCCGCATACAATAAATAATATTATAATTAAAACAATTACAAATAAGTCAAGATGCAATGCATCATGTCGGCTTGATATAATTACAATAATATCCAATTGATTAAATCATCTCCATAATGTGTCATGCTGATCTAGAATAGATAATGCATGTCGGTTCATAACCTAGACCAATTTGTCGGTAATAGCAAATATGTCAACCCGATTAGACCAATAACCAGAATATCAAAACCAAGTATCCAAACCATGTCTTCAACATAACCAAGTGATCTCCAGATGATAACATGTCATCCTCAGTGCCAGTGAACAATATAACATTTTGGCGAACAATATAACCTGTCGATGAATAATATACTGGTGACTATGCATAAGTCACTGAACTTGCCGGTGAACATAATGTGCCAGTTCAACATAACCAAAGATCTCTAGAAGGATAAGTGTTGATAAGTGTTGACATCAATAACAAAACCAATGCAACACATCCATAATACCAACAATCTCCTCCTTTGGTATTGATGGCAACACAAAGATGGAAAAACATCTAAGTGCCAAAACAGAATGCCAAAAACCAAAAACAAACAATCTCTCGAATAGATCAATCCCATAAATCAAAATACAAATGCAAAGAGTATTTATCACTACCCCAATAAGTAATCTCTCCCCAAATGATAATGTTTGTTTTTCCATAGATATCTCTCCCCTTTTGACATCAAATGCCAAAGCAATACAATACCAAATACAACCAATTCATGGAACCAATTACAATAACCAATTGTTATAACCAACTTCTCCCCCTGAGAAGTAGCTCTCCTTCATCAAAGCTGGAAAAAGCTTCTTTGTTAATTCTGTCAGTTTGATGCCAATCATCAACTGTCTAAGTCTCTACCGGTGAGGGTATAACCCCAAGCTTCTCTCTGAGATATTCAAAAGTTTCCTTAGGCAAAGGCTTAGTAAAGATATCTGCAATCTGCTCTTTAGTATTCACATAAACCAATCTCACTTCTTTTGCTTCAACATTCTCTTTCAGAAAATTATATTTGATTGAAACATGTTTAGTTTTAGAGTGATATACCAGATTCTTAGATATATCAATTGCTATTGAATTATCATAATAAATGATTATAGGTTATTCACATTTTACCTGTATGTCCTTCAACATTTTCATAATCCATAATACCTCAGTACAATTAGTTGTTATTGCAACATATTCTGATTCTATTGTTGATAATGATGTACAACTCTATTTCTTGCTCAACCATGAAATCAATCTGCTACAAAGAAAGAATGCCTCGCCGGTGGTGCTCTTTGTGCCATCTACATCTCCTGCCCAATTTGCATTGGTGTATGCACATAAATCAAAATTTTCATTTTTACGATACCATAAACCAAGATTTGTTGTGCCTTGTAGATACCAGAAAATTCTTTTTGCTGTTGATTCATGATTTTCTCTAGGATTACTCTGAAATCTTGAAACAATACATACTACATTCATTATATTAGGTCTTGTTTGTGTCAAATATAGTAAACCTCCAATCATAGATTTGTATCTTGTCGAATGAATAGGAGTCGAATCATCCTTCAATGACAATTTATTAGTTGTAGTTATAGGAGTACTTACCGGTTTAGAGTTTTCCATACCAAATTTCTTCAGTAGTTCCTTCAAGTACTTTGTTTGACATATGAATATACCTTTATTAGTCTATGAAATCTGCAATTCTAAAAAGAATTTTATCTCCCCAATCATAGACATTTCAAATTCTTCCTGCATCTTATTAGAAAAGTCTTTACACAAGTCATCTTCTCCTCCAAAAATGATGTCATCAACAAAAACTTCAATAACCAAGATGTCTTCATTAGTCACTTTGAAATATAAGTTGTTGTGAGCATTACCTTTACTGTAACCAAGCTTCAAAAAATATTTGTCCAATCTAGCATACCAAGCTCTAGGAGCTTGCTTCAATCCATATAAAGCTTTCCTTAATCTGCAAACCATATCTTTATCATTTGTCAATGAAAATCTATCAGGTTGTTCAATGTAAACTTCCTCTTCAAGATCACCATTCAAAAATGCACATTTTACATCCATTTGATATACTTTATAGTTCTTGTGGGATGCAAATGCAAGAAATAATCAAACTGCCTCAATTATAGCTACCGGTGTAAAGGTTTCATTGTAATAAATTCCCTCTTTCTGTGAATACCCTTTACACACTAATATTTCTATGTTTATAATTACCTTAGCATCTTCATTAAGTTTATTTATGAATACCCATTTAGTTCCAATTACATTTTTGTCTTTAGGCCGGGGAACCAATGTCCATGTAGTGTTCTTTTCAATTTGTTCTAATCCATCTTTCATAGCTTTAATCCAATGTTTATCTTCACATGCCTCAATAACATATGTTGGTTCAATTTGAGAAATTAAACATACCTCTTCATTTGCCAATCTTCCTCTTGTCATAACTCCTTGATACTTATTCCCAATTATCTGACTTTCAGAGTGATTTAGTCTTACATACCTGGGTGTGTTCACTTTGTTGGGACTAATTAAAATTGAGTCAATTTTAGAGGCCCATTTCAAAATTTTGTTCTACATTTCCAAATGAGTCAGTTTGAATGGCCTAGTTAGAGAGGGTAAAATGGAGCCAGTTGATTTTCAGGGGGTAAGGCTTTGGAAACTTGTTGTACACCTTTCATTTGGCCTATGCAGTGATGTGCAAATTTCAGAATTCAATTTGGATAAGTTTATCAGGTACCCATTTCGAGGGGTGAGCTGAAAGTGCATTTTAGGCACAAATGCAGATTTTATTGAGTAGACTACTTTGGGTGTTTATATATTTTTCCCTGTTGACCGTCATGAAGAAATTCAAAATGGATTGAATTCTATTCATAAAAGTGTGCCTCCATGCAAAATTTTAAGTCTTCATCAATCCATTTACTCAGTTTACCAAGCTAGAATTGTTTGTAGTTTGTGTGGTTTATACAAGTGTAAAAATGCCTTGGTGAATGTCATATCAAAATGTTTATTTCAGGCTATTGTTGATATAAAAATCAAGCTATGTTTCAAGTTTCAAACCTTTGCCAATCCGTTTAGTCAGTTTTCAAAAGGGTTCTTTGGGCATCTTTTTCAATCTTCCGTACTTTTGTTGCCGTATCAGTAGATTGTGGCCGTTTTCATGAGAGCACCATTTCCACCTAGTCAGACTTTTAGTGGAACTGAGAATCCAAAGATTTAATATGTCCTTCAAGGTACCTGTATTTCAAATTTGAGGGTCTACAAAGGTCGTTTGATATTTTTGAGAAAGGCATCATGTGTTGCCAGAACATTGACTTCATCAGGTCCGTAGTGTCGACAAAGCTAGTTGGTCATTTTCGGCAATTAATATCTCTTCGCTAAGGACTCATCTTGAAAAAACATTTGGTAGAGTTCATTCTTTTATATCAGAGTACATGCCTATCAGATGGGGAGGTCCAGAAAGGTGTTTTGACCACTTTGAAAATTACGTCTCCGCGATTAAATGCGAAAATAAGGCGTAATCGCCTGAAGGTTGCAAATTTCAGTTTGATGATCCGAAAATGATGCCGATCGTTTCCAGAGGTAAGTTTAAGGTTCCTGAGATATTCTAGAGGTCAGTTGCATGAAAACGAAAAAAATTTTAGTCGGACCCACTTTGGGGCACGACCTGGCTCATAGCAGTACATTATTGTTATGGCGAAATGGTCAAAAAGAAAAGCATGTATCTTCCAAAGCCAAGAGGGAAATAAGCTTTGACATTGAGGTCTAGTGTCCTCCTATGGTGTGGTAGTTTGAAAAGGCATTTAAACTTCAGCAGAATGCATTTTTGCCAGGCATAAATCCAATTCCACGACTTTTGCCAGCATCTCCCTCCCATGAGTTAGAATTAGTTGTTGAAAAGGTAAATAAACTTATCACAAGAAAAAATGCTTTGATTTGTTTTCAGAGGCAATTTAAAACTCCAGGCAAATGAATATTGCCATGCTCAAGCCAAATCCTGGAGTGTGGCATAGAAAGCATGTAAAAGATTCAGCAACATCTTTAAAACAAATGTATTGGCAGCCATAAGGCTCAGCCAAAATCCTCCCCATCTCCCTACTAGTGGTGCCATTTTAAAAAGAAATATATTCCTTTGTGTGAAGAGGAAGTGGCTATAGGCTATTGGAAAATCACGTGGTAGACTAGCATAGAAAACTTTAAGCAAATGCAAACACCAATGCAGCCCCTGCGTGGAAATATGAAATCTCCAGGCAATGGCTGGTAAAAGGCATTAAAACCTTACTCTAAGCCAATGCAATCAGAAAATTAATCCTTTGCGTGGAGTTTTTGGAGGGAAGCATTTAACCTTCAAATGAAAATCTGTCAGCATCTTCCTTTCATGTGTTATTGAAGTGGAAAGCCATTGGATTCTTTTTAGCAAATACAATAAATTGGCTGGTATAATCCAAGCTCCTCCCTGCGTGGTATGGAGAAGGTTGCAGAAAATCTCTAGTAAATGAAAATGCCATTATCCTCCCTGCCATTAGAATGGAATTTGAGAAGGCATTGAATTTTTCAGCAAACATGTTTGGCAGGCACTAAAGCCAATGTCTTCTCTCTATCGTGGCATGTAAAGGGGCATCTTCAAAATTTTTAGCAAAGGCATTAAACTTTAAATAAATGCAAATTCCAAGCCTTTCCCAACATCCTCCCTGCGATCATCTGGAGTGTCACGTGAGTTGAAAGGGGGTTGAATGAAGTTTTAAACAAATGCAATTCATAGCAAACACCAGGCGCCATTAAAACTCAAAGGAAAAGCTCAGAAGTGCAGTCCCCGGCATAAGATAATTATCTCACATTGGCTATGCACTGGGAGTTTTTGATATTTATATGTAAAACCTTACACAAGTAATATGTCAAAGCCTCAAGGCTTTTGATGGATGGTTCCTGTTGGGCGCCCAAGGTGGACCCCATGGGCGTGGGCATGAATCCCAAGGCAACTGGAGGAGGCTGACACGTGGCCACAGGTGGACCCCACTCAGGTGCGGATCCCGACGCAAGCGTTCAAATTTTACAGACAAAGGGCGGCTTAACCGGTGAGGAAGTTTGGAGCAGACCGTCGGTCGATGCAATTTCATGAAGGAAAGATGCACGCACGAATAAGGTTTGAGAAATAGCGAAAAGCACATGCTAAAATGAGTAGGTTAAAGAACATGCAGGTTTGATGAAGATTGACGGCTTGCGTGACTTCGTGACCCGAGGATGCATGCCAGTTACCGTCTACGAAATGGCGAAAGCCAGGTGGCAGGTCCCATCCCAATGACGCATAGGTGGAGATGATGTGGCGATGATGTGGCGAGAAGCAAGCAGCTTGGTGGCAAACACGTGGCAGAGTGATGAGGTGTCATCCTAGGTTGTGCCCAGTGGACCCCATCGACCAATTAGAGATCACCACGTGGCAAGGCGTCAGGGCAAAAAGGGAGCCAAAAATCAAAATTAAAATCAGTTATATATATAGTGCAGACTATATAAAGAATTCAAAAATTTAAATGATTGCGCACACATGGGTGATTAATTCGCCCAGGGCTCTATTTTTACTCAAAATGGCAAGTATAATATATCGCCGGAAAGCTCTCGAGATGAGAAATGTAGTTTTGGAGTTAGTTTTAATAGATATGGGATATTTCAAGAGCCATTTCCATGGGAATGAAGAAGATATTTTTGCAGTTAGGGACAAAGGAGACACTTGGCATGTTCTGATGGATTCTGATCTTTTTCCCTCTCCTTCTTATTCCCAATTCTTCTCAATTCTAGGGGTTCCAGTTTTTGAGATATTTTCTCCAAGGGAGAAATCCGAAATTGCAGGTTCCAGTGATGGCATCTTTTTATTTTAGCAAATGACAGTGTGTTCTTCGAGGTTTTCAGTGTTGTCTTTGCTGTAAGTTTGGTTTCAGTTTGCAGGTTTACACATATGCAAGGCATGTGTGAGTTCCCACAAAATTATCTCCAAAATACCATTCAAGTTCATACAAATTCATTTTATCAAGGGTAATTTGGATTTGTTTCTTTCAGTCTTCTCTGAGAGTGTAATGTGTGTTTTTGGGTATTCTTCAAGGAAGGATTTAAATCCTGAAATCCCGCATTAGTGATTTTGAGTGTGTAAATTCGATATGTATGAGTATGGTTTTGTGACAGAGTAAAGGATTGTGTTAGTGTAAGGCATTAATACATGAGAATTTAATATGGAAAATAACTAGAAACTAAGATCTCTCTTTCAGTTTTATGCATGACTCTATGACCTGGATAAGGCACTGGTCTTTTGTAACATTGAAGGGTTGTCAGAACATCATTTAAAAATCCAAAATCAGAATATTTTTTGTTTTATGTTCTATGGTAGTGTCCCTCCATCTCATGATTCAAACATTGTTGAGTTGTCAATGTAGATTTAGCCTATCTACAGTACCCTCCTTGTTTTTGAACTGTTTATGAGATCTATCTGCTTTATTGATGTTGTCATATGTGGGTAATGAGTCTGAATTTTAAGCAACAAAGGTATGTTTGCCTAGGTTTTGCAGAGCCTGAAGAGTAGAAGGATTCATATCCTTGTCATGTTGTCCAAGCCCTGAGGTTCCTCATAGAGTGAACGGCGCCTCCATGGACGCCGCCGCCCACCTTCGCCCTTTGTTGCCATGGCCGCCGCTCCACCTAGAGGTCAGTTAGGCCCCCTGCATAACACCATAAAGAAAAAAAATATAAAACCCTAACCCGAGTAGGACTAGGGTAGTATAAAGAATAAGTAAATTATAAAATATGGAGTATTTTATAATATAAATACCTAGTTAGGGTTCTCATGGTTTTGTATTTTATAAATTTGGGGAAATTGTTATAATATTTAAATATATAGCTAAATATATATATAGATATATAAATATAAATATTTATATATATATATACATGAAAATATATATAGAAAGTTTGTGAATATAAAAGAATAAGGCAAATTTTAGATTTAAACATTTTATTTAGTGTTTGTAAATTTTATATGAGATTATATAATCAAGTGGACAAATATTAATTTTTAATCAACCTAAGGGCATTTTTTTTTTTAAAAAAATGAAATGAAGTTGAGATTTAATTATTATACTTGGGTATAGGCTTTTGGGATTAAACCTTATAGGACAATTTTCACCATGGACTTAATTAAACCTTAGTTAATTTAATTTAAGCACATTTTAATTATGAATTAAAATGCATTTTAGAAAAATTATAACTATATGCCAGGCCTATTTTAATTAGTTTCTAAAATCAATTAATGGCTATTGGAGATTAATTTTGTCTGCGCCAATTAATTAACAAAATTAGTTGATTGATTATAATCGAGGAGACAATAAAACTATTCATTTAGTATTTCGCTTTTTAATTTTAAATATTAAATTATTTTTTGGAAACTTGTGTTAGTAGATAAAGTTAACTCTAAACCTAGTTAAGGCAAAATATGTTAGTGCATTTCATTAATGGCAATTTTAATGTTATTAAGTTGGTGTTTTTACAAAAAAAAAATATGCCATTCTTGCCCTAAATTTTGGGCATGACATACTTGGGTTAATCAATTTTGATGAACAACAAAAATGGCGACTCTGTTGGGGAAAGCAAAGAAAAATATCCGGTCTAAGAAATTTTTGCTTCATATATAAATGAGAGTATCCCATTTGAATCAGCACAACAAAATGGTGCTGGAGAGTTTTAGATAAGTACAAATATGAAAGTGATTTTCAGATTTGAAAGTGTGTCTTGGAAAGTCTTATTGCTTTAGAAATTTGAAAATATTATGAGACTCTACTGTGTGGTATAACCCAGAATTTTAAATGTGTTCAGAGTGAAGATCAATGGTTTTAAAATTTAATCCCTCTTTAAGGAGGTGGCAACTCTGTGAGAACGAACCTGAGATTTGGAGGAGTTCTTCAAATTTTCAGTCAGAGTTAAATTGAACAGTAGCGACAAATTTACCAGGTAATCCCCATTGTTGACATAGCTTTGTTCCTTATGAGGTGAAAAAATCATCGTTAAAAGGAAAAGAAATTTACAGTATGCATACTTCATTTTTTTGAAATAAATTTCAGTTAAATGATCAAAGAAGTATGTAGTTCTGAAGTTAATGACTACAAGGTTTTAAAAGAATTTATAAAATAGTAAGATGCATGACAATAGTTCAGTGAATGCTATAAAATTGATGGATCCAGATGTAGTTCCTAGATCCAAGAATCCTTTGTCAAATCTGAAAGAGATCAATAGAGAAATTATAATATGTCTTCAAATGATCCAAGAGAGATTTGTCTAGTTGTTAAAAAGGAAAATAGGGATAAGAAAAAAAGAAGAATCATCATATGTTTTCTATGGAAGATTTTTAGCTACATCAAATGAGCTTTCAGCTAATGCTAGACCCCATGAGTCTGTTTTGATTGAGTTATTCTTAGAGCTTTATGAACCTGCTCAGTTAATTGGTCTACTGCCTTCAGAGAAGAATGTGTTGAATGTATTAAAGAATGGATAGATATGATTGAAGGAATTCAATCTGAAAATATACACAAGATTAAAAATAATGAAGGAGATGAGCCCTTGAGTGGATGTACCTCCTATGATGCTGAATGCGATTATTCTTAGTATGATAGTTTAGATGTGTATTCAGAGTGAGAAGAAATTTGTGAGAATAGTAATTGTTCAACTAATCATGAGCCCATTGAGGTTTCAGATGCTAATGATGTAGATCACCTTGTTGTTGATTTCAATCCACAAAATGTTGGCAAACAAAGTTGTGAAACTATGTTGCAACATGTAGCAACACATTATGAGCAGCGTGATAAAGGATATGATGTAGATGTAGGTTGTTGTGATGATGAAATAAATGTGCATAGAGACATGAGCACTGTAGATCCAATACCTTTATCATTTGGGGACAATGTTTATAGCTCAGAGGCTGAAGCCAAAGAAGATGAAAATGAAAAGGAAGGTTCACTATGTAGTGAGCAAATTTTAGAACTCTTAGCTGCTGATTTTCAGAGATATGGATTCAAAAATGTGTCCAATCTTTCATACCCATTTAGTATATGTTTTGATACTGATGATGTTTTTGAGGGTGTGAAAAATGATACATATGATGTTGATTCTCTTCCTATGTTTGATAGACAAAATGATAATGCATATATGGTTGATAGGTATGATGATGTAGATTCATATGTTGATATGAACTCTGGCTTTGATATGCATTATGTGGATCTACCTTTTAAAAGACATGATAGATCTGAGGTGTTTTTCTCAGATTTGCAAGGAGGAAATGAACCATTGGCAAGTAAAAATCATGTATTTTCATGTGTGCAAAATGCTGATAGTTTTTGTGATCATCAAGTTGAAATGCAGTCATGTTATGAGGAAGTTTTCCTCTCTAGTTTGCAGGATATTATTGTGAAAGAGTGTTTATTATTTTAGCAAACTAGCAATAAGGATCTATCTGATATTCCCAACTTTTAGAGGGAGTAGGATTACTTCTCATTTCAGCAGAGAAGTAATGGTAAAAAATATGGCACTCTTTGGTCACCTAGTGACCAATCCTCTCAACATGTGTTTGATTTTCAGAGATATCATGAATATGAACATGCTGCTGATTATGTTTTATATGCCCAACTGCTCAAAAGTGGAAGTGTTTCTAATCAGGCAGATTGGAATGATGATCTCAACTTACCTCCGGTTTGTGGAAAAGAGAATCATGTCTTCGACAGAGGTAAGAATTGATTTTAGTTTTTAATGGCCCGAGGCCATTTATAAGTTGTGTATTTTGTGTCGTTACTTTGATTCAGTTGTGTGGTTTTCAATAAAGTGCCCTGTTGTTTGGGTAGAATAAGGAAGCCCTGTTTTTGAAAAGAGAAGAGAAGTGATTCATTTTTGAGTGGTCTGCTTAACCATAGATTCTATGTTCTTGTGTTGATCTTGCAATCAACCATCCCCAGTCAGAGCCACTATTGGGACTCATTAAAATTGAGTCAATTTTAGAGGCCCATTTCAAAATTTTGTTCTACCTTTCCAAATGAGTCAATTTGAATGGCCTAGTCAGAGAGAGGGTAAAATGGAGCCAGTTAATTTTCAAGGGGTAAGGCCTTGGAAACTTGTTGTACACCTTTCATTTGGCCTATGCAGTGATGTGCAATTTTCAGAATTTAATTTGGATAAGTTTATCAGGTACCCATTTCGAGGGGTGAGTTGAAAGTGCATTTTAAGCATAAATGCAGATTTTATTGAGTAACCTACTTTGGGTGTTTATATATTTTTCCCTATTGATCTTCATGAAGAAATTCAAAATGGATTGAATTATATGCATAAAAGTGTGCCTCTGTGCAAAATTTCAAGTCTTCATGAATCCATTTGCTTAGTTTACCAAGCTCGAACTGTTTGTAGTTTGTGTGGTTTCCACAAGTATAAAAATGCCCTGGTGAATGTCATATCAAAATGTTTATTTTGGGCTATTGTTGATATAAAAATCAAGCTATGTTTCAAGTTTCAAGCCTCTGCCAATCCGTTTAGTCGGTTTTCAAAAGGGTTCTTTGGGCATCTTTTTCAATCTTCCGTACTTTTGTTTCGTATCAATAGATTGTGGCTATTTTCATGAGCGCACCATTTGCACCCAGTCAGACTTTTGGTGGAACTGAGAATCCAAAGATTTAATATGTACTTCAAGGTACCTGTGTTTCAAATTTGAGGGTCTACAGAGGTCGTTTGATATTTTTGAGAAAGGCATCATGTGTTGCCAGAACATTGACTTCATCAGGTCTCCAGTGTCGACAAAGCTAGTTGGTCATTTTCGGCAATTAATGTCTCTTTGCTCGAGACTCGTCTTGAAAAACCGTTTGGTAGAGTTCATACTTGTATATTAGAGTACATGCCTGTTAGATGGCGAGGTCCAAAAAGGTGTTTTGACCACTTTGAAAATTATGTCTTCGCGATTAAATGCGAAAATGTGGCGTAATTGCCTGAAGGTTGCAAATTTCAGTTTGATGATCTGAAAATGATGCCGATCATTTCCAGAGGTAAGTTTAAGGTTCCTGAGATATTCTAGAGGTCAGTTGCATGAAAACGAAAAAAAATTTAGTCGGACCCACTTTGGGGCCCGACCTGGCTCATAGCTGTGCATTATTGTTATGGCGAAATGGTCAAAAAAATCTTCCAAAGCCAAGAGGGAAATAAGCTTTGACATTGAGGTCCAGTGTCCTCCTATGGTGTGGTAGTTTGAAAAGGCATTTAAACTTCAGCAGAATGCATTTTTGCCAGGCATAAATCCAATTCCACGACTTTTGCCAGCATCTCCCTCCCATGAGTTAGAATTAGTTGTTGAAAAGGTAAATAAACTTATCACAAGAAAAAATGCTTTGATTTGTTTTCAGAGGCAATTTAAAACTCCAGGCAAATGAATATTGCCATGCTCAAGCCAAATCCTGGAGTGTGGCATAGAAAGCATGTAAAAGATTCAGCAACATCTTTAAAACAAATGTATTGGCAGCCATAAGGCTCAGCCAAAATCCTCCCCATCTCCCTACTAGTGGTGCCATTTTAAAAAGAAATATATTCCTTTGTGTGAAGAGGAAGTGGCTATAGGCTATTGGAAAATCACGTGGTAGACTAGCATAGAAAACTTTAAGCAAATGCAAACACCAATGAAGCCCCTGCGTGGAAATATGAAATCTCCAGGCAATGGCTGGTAAAAGGCATTAAAACCTTACTCTAAGCCAATGCAATCAGCAAATTAATCCTTTGCATGGAGTTTTTGGAGGGAAGCATTTAACCTTCAAATGAAAATCTGCCAGCATCTTCCTTTCACGTGTTATTGAAGTGGAAAGCCATTGAATTCTTTTTAGCAAATACAATAAATTGGCTGGTATAAATCCAAGCTCCTCCCTACGTGGTATGGAGAAGGTTGCAGAAAATCTTTAGTAAATGAAAATGCCATTATCCTCCCTACCGTTAGAATGGAATTTGAGAAGGCATTGAATTTTTCAGCAAACATGTTTGGCAGGCATTAAAGCCAATGTCTTCTCTCTATCGTGGCATGTAAAGGGGCATCTTCAGAATTTTTAGCAAAGGCATCAAACTTTAAATAAATGCAAATTCCAAGCCTTTCCCAACATCCTCCCTGCAATCATCTAGAGTGTCACGTGAGTTGAAAGGGGGTTGAAGGAAGTTTTAAACAAATGTAGTTCATAGCAAACACTAGGCGCCATTAAAACTCAAAGGAAAAGCTCAGAAGTGTAGTCCCCGGCATAAGATAATTATCTCACATTGGCTATGCACTGGGAGTTTTTGATATTTATATGTAAAACCTTACACAAGTAATATGTCAAAGCCTCAAGGCTTTTGATGGATGGTGCCTGTTGGGTGCCCAAGGTGGACCCCATGCGCGTGGGCATGAATCCCAAGGCAACTGGAGGAGGCTGACACGTGGCCACAGGTGGACCCCACTCAGGTGCGGATCCCGAGGCAAGCGGGCAAATTTTACAGACAAAGGGCGACTTAACCAATGAGGAAGTTTGGAGCAGATCGATGGTCGACGCGATTTTGTGAAGGAAGGATGCATGCGCGAATAAGGTTTGCGAAATAGTGAAAAGCACATGCTAAAATGAGCAAGTTAAAGATCATGCAGGTTTGATGAAGATTGACGGCTTGCGTGACTTCGTGACCCAAGGATGCACGCCGGTTACTGTCTACAAAATGGCGAAAGCCAGGTGGCAGGTCCAGTTGGCAGTCCAATAGGCAGGTCCCGTCCCAATGACGCATAGGTGGAGATTATGTGGCGATGATGTGGTGAGAAGCAAGCAGCTTGGTGGCAGACACGTGGCAGAGTGATGAGGTGTCATCCCAAGTTGTGCCCAGTGGACCCCATTGACCAATTAGAGATCACCACGTGGCAAGGCGTCAGGGCAAAAAGGGAGCCAAAAATCAAAATTAAAATCAGTTATATATATAGTGCAGACTATATAAAGAATTCAAAAATTTAAATGATTGCGCACACATGGGTGATTAATTCGCCCAGGGCTCTATTTTTACTCAAATGGCAAGTATAATATATCACTGGAAAGCTCTCAAGATAAGAAATGTAGTTACTGAGTTAGTTTTAATAGATATGGGATATTTCAAGAGCCATTTCCATGGGAATGAAGAAGATATTTTTGCAGTTAGGGACAAAGGAGACACTTGGCATGTTCTTATGGATTCTGATCTTTTTCCCTCTCCTTCTTATTCCCAATTCTTCTCAATTCTAGGGGTTCCAGTTTTTGAGATATTTTCTCCAAGGGAGAAATCCGAAATTGCAGGTTCTAGTGATGGCATCTTTTTATTTTAGCAAATGACAGTGTGTTCTTCGAGGTTTTCAGTGTTGTCTTTGCTGTAAGTTTGGTTTCAGTTTGCAGGTTTACACATATGCAAGGCATGTGTGAGTTCCCACAAAATTGTCTCCAAAATACCATTCAAGTTCATACGAATTCATTTTATCAAGGGTAATTTGGATTTGTTTCTTTCAGTCTTCTCTGAGAGTGTAATGTGTGTTTTTGGGTATTCTTCAAGGAAGGATTTAAATCCTGAAATCTTGCATTAGTGATTTTGAGTGTGTAAATTCGATATGTATGAGTATGGTTTTGTGACAGAGTAAAGGATTGTGTTAGTGTAAGGCATTAATACATGAGAATTTCATATGGAAAATAACTAGAAACTGAGATCTCTCTTTCAGTTTTATGCATGACTCTATGACCTGGATAAGGCACTGGTCTTTTGTAACATTGAAGGGTTGTCAGAACATCATTTAAAAATCCAAAATCAGAATATTTTTTGTTTTATGTTCTATGGTAGTGTCCCTCCATCTCATGATTCAAACATTGTTGAGTTGTCAATGTAGATTTAGCCTATCTATAGTACCCTCCTTGTTTTTGAACCGTTTATGAGATCTATCTGCTTTATTGATGCTGTCATATGTGGGTAATGAGTCTGAATTTTAAGCAACAAAGGTATGTCTGCCTAGGTTTTGCAGAGCCTGAAGAGTAGAAGGATTCATATCCTTGTCATGTTGTTCAAGCCCTAAGGTTCTTCATAGATTGAATTGGCTACTTCATAGATCAATTGCAGGTGTACTTGGGTTAATCAATTTTGATGAACAACACACTTCTTGTTGTTCTTCAGTCACAATGAAATTCTCTGATGATGCCAATGTGATTGGATCAACATTCTCTATTGGTGCACTCTGTATAGGTTCATTTATGATCATCTCAACTACAATTTAGAATCCATAGCCCTTGAATTTCCTCTAAAGTGTTCATCTATCTTCACATTTGCACTCTCAATGATTTTTTGCAATCTTTTATTAAAACATCTATATGCCTTGCTCTTAGATGAATAACCAAGAAATATACCTTCATCACTTCTAGGATCAAATTTCCCAACATACTCATCTCTCCTAATGTAGCATTTTCTTCCAAATATTCCGAAGTATTTAAGAGTAGGAGTATTACCAGACCATAATTTATAAGGTGTCTTACTGGTTTCACCTTTGATGTGAACTCTATTGAAAGTGTAAACTCTTGTATTTACTCCTTATCTCCAATACACTTAAGTTAAATTTATTTCTGATATCATGCTTCTAGCTACATCCAGAATAGTTTTGTTCTTCCTTCCCACAACTCCATTTTGCTGAGGTGTCTGGGGTGTTGATAGTTGTCTTCTAATTCCATTCACTTCACAAAATGTATTAAAATCCTTAGATGTAAATTCACCTCCTTGATCTAATCTTAAACATTTGATTTTCTTATCAGTTTCATTCTCTACCATTGCCTTGAATAATTTCAATTTCCCAAAAGCTTCTGATTTCTCCCTAAGAAAAGTAACCCAACACATTCTAGAATAATCATCAATGATTAGCATAAAGTATCTATCTCCCTATAGACTTCTTGTTCTTATCGGACGACACAAGTTAGTATGAATTAAATCAAGAACATTACTGGATTTCTCAGAAATACTCTTAAAAGTTGTTCTAACTTGCTTTCCCCTTTGATATTCCTTACATACCGGATTATGAGGTTTTACAATCTTAGGTAAATCCCTTACTACCTTAGATGAACTAATCTTTATAATGCAATCAAAATTCACATGATAGAGTCTTTTATGACATAACCAACTTTCATCAATATTTGAAATCAAGCATGTCTTTTAACTGTTATTCAAATGAAAGATATTACCTCTAGTCTGATTACCAGTTGCAATCTCCAAACTAGTTCTATTCAAGATTTTGCATTTACCATTTTTGAATTGTAACTGAAATCCATTTTCAACTAATTGACCAACACTCAAAAGATTATACTTCAAACCTTCAATATAATAAACATTGTCAGTATTGTGCTTACCATCAAAAGATATAGTGCCTTTTCCTCTGAGCAAGCAGGCTTTGTCATCCCCAAATATTACTAGACCTTCATTGTATTCTTGAAAAGATAAGAATTTACTTTTGTAACTAGTCATATGATGTGAACATCTAGAATCTATAATCCATTCATCCTTTTCTTCAATTTTAGCTGTCAGGGCCTGCTCTACCGGTGGAACAGTAGGTGTCGGTTGATCTTCTTTTATTGCAACAAAATCTCATCCATTGTCTATCAATTCTTCATCAGAATCATTAGTAACTCCTTCATTAGCACAGTAACATGATTTGTCTCTATTTTTCTTAAATTTGTATCTCTGATATTTAGGGTTAGGCTTGTATGTTCTTTTAGTTTCTTCTCTTAATCTTACATGTCTATCAAGACATCTAGATGCCATATGACCAACTTTATTGTAGTTAAAATATTTAAATGGTGCTTTACCTTCATACTTAATTCCAATAGGACCTTTAGGCATTTTTCTTGCAAATAGTGCTTCAAGTTCTTCTAGTTCTTCATTTTCTCTCCTGATATATTCAAGTTCTCTTGCATAAAGTTCTTTCCAATCAGATTTATCAGATGATGATGATGATGTAGAAGATGATGATTTGAAAGCTAAATCTATCTTAATTGTAGCAACATGACCAAATTCATCAAGCTCAAATGCTGAAAGTTTTCCAACCAAGGTATCTCTAGATACTAATGTATTAGGCATTGTTCTCAACTCATTAATAGCAATTACTTTTATTTTGTATGTTGGTGGCAATTCTCTCAAAACTTTAGAAACAATTTCATCTTCACTTAAGGAACCTCCACAACATTATATTCCTAAAATAATTTCATTAACCCTTTCCATAAAAGCAAAAATTCTTTCATCTTCTTCCATTTTTAGATTTTCATACCTAACCTGGAAGAATTCTAGTTTTGCAATTTTGACAATGGGTTCTCCTTCATTCAATGTCTCCAATTTATCCCAAATAGATTTAGTAGTAGATCAGTCTAATAATCTCATGATTTGTTGATCTGACAAGGCGCTCAAGAGTGCTTCTCTTGCTTTGCAATCATTCTCTTGATCCTTACCCAATGTTGGTGGATTAGGTTGATTCGGTGTAGGAGCAGCATAGCCATTCATTGTAATATCCCATATGTCTCTTCCAATGCAATTCAGATGTGTCTCCATTCTGATCTTCCATATACCATAGTTAGTTCCATCAAGTTTTAGACTGTCCTTCCTGAAAAAGGTAGTTGCCATAGAATCTCCTCAGGTTGTTAAACTTCTACAAAAAGAGGACTTCATTCAGATACCAATTGTTAGGACCTAAAGGCAACTGAGAGGGGGGGGGGGTGAATCAGTTGTCAATTAATTTCAACCCAAATATAACTTAATCAAACTTGATACATAATACTTGTAAATCAAACTTAATGTTGGTTGATAGATTGGCAGTTAATATTAATACCGGTAAAGCTTAATGCATAAATTAGAAAGAGAAACAACATCCACAACACATAACACAAATATTTGTTCGTGGAAACCCCGTAAGGGGAAAAACCACGGTGGGAAACCTTACCCACAATTAGATGATACTACTGTAGATAGTATGTGTATACAAATGGAGTCTGCACATGCGGAAAGGCCAACCGCCTAGAGCTCACTGCTCAATCACAAAATATGAGTCACACTAACTACAATTGGATGATTAAATCCAATGATAATGTACTCCTCAAAGTAGCATCTTTAATGCAAGATTCAATACCGGTTAAGCTCTGATAATCTCCTTCAAACCTTCCTTTAACCTTTTCTATGGTCTACTCATATGATCTTCAATATTCGCATATACCGTGTTACAATACCATAACCATATACCATTATCTTCCTTCTACCTATTACATCATCTCACAAATGAGATCTTACATATATACCAAAACCTAAGACCAAATGTGTAGGTCGGCTAATAAATAATATTATAATTAAATCAATTACAAATAAGTCAAGATGCGATGCATCATGTCGGATTGATACAATTACAACAATATCCAATTGATTAAATCATCTCCATAATGTGTCATGCTAATATAGAATAGATAATGCATGTCGGTCCATAACCTAGACCAATTTGCTGGTAATAGCAAATATGTCAACCCGCTTAGACCAATAACTAGAATATCAAAACCAAGTATCCAAACCATGTCTTCGACATAACCAAGTGATCTCTAGATGATAACATGTCATCCTCAGTGAAAGTGAACAATATAAGCTATCGGTGAACAATATAACCTGTCGATGAATAATATACTGGTGACTGTGCATAAGTCACTAAACTTGCCGGTGAACATAATGTGTCGGTTCAACATAACCAAAGATCTCCAAAATAATAAGTGTTGATAAGTGTTGACATAAATGACAAAACCAATGCAACACATCCATAATACCAACAAAAAAAACATGCAAAGATGAATGCGTGATGGGTCTCAACCTAAAGCTTGATGAGGTACTCATGAACAAACATGCAAGTTTCTCAGAAGCAAAGGAAAGGAGAAAACCCTGAATGGGAACAAAACTCCTCTCCAAAAGAGAAACAAAAAGATAAGCATGAAGAAACATTAAAGCATGAATAAGTTGCAAATATTGTCATAGAATGACTGCTATGATGCTGAAAAAAGAACCTCTGAAAATAGGAATACTAGAGTGTCGATATGATAAGTATTCCATCTCACTGACAATGCATGGGTAAATGGTTGTGATGCATCTAATAGTATATAGGAATAAATACGTAAGTGATCCATCTCACAAACAATGCATGGGTAAATGACCCTACATCTCTTTGTACATAGGAACAAGTATTGAATACAAAGAACACTCCAACGTGAAACCAAGGAAGCATGAGCAACAACAGTTGTGTGTGTGAAAAGTGGAATAAGTATCTACAAGCTATAAGACACAATACTTCAATTAAGTCATTAAATGTATGGTTAGACAGATATAAGCATGAATAATAAAACCATAACAAATTGACCCATTGCCTTCTAAAAGATGCGAGTATAGACCTGCTGTCAGATTTGTATAAGCAGTACCAGTGACTAGACTACATCAAGACGAAGGATTTAATCTATATGCATGATATTAACCTAAATGGATGCAAGATTATGCTAGATGGATGAATAGTAGGCTATATGAATTCAAGCAATCATTATTGAACTAAATATACAAAAAACCTAAACTAAGATGCAATAATCTCAAAAAGAAAGCACAATATCTTCAATGACTCCAGAGCAAAAACTATATAATAACAATAAATCTCTAGGGTATTTTGAATGAGAGATGAAGGCTGAATTTATAGAGAATCAAAAGAGAAACCAATGGTCAAGATCAATTAGCAACGAGCGGTTGAGATAATTCAAGAAAAAGCATAATTTAAGATAATTAAACTAATTGAGAGATCAGATTTAGTTAACCTTGAGATGGATTTCAATTATAGTTTGATTGAAATTCATTCAGATTATAAGTTCGAGTTTGCATTGGAGATATATTTCACTTAATTCCATGCACTTGAGATAAAAATAGGTGATTCCATGCATATTTCTTTGATTTATTCAAGAAAAAAGTATTTTCCATGCAACTAAACTTCTTTTCTCAAAATATTTGAGCTCCAATTTTAGAGAAGATTAGATTCATTTAATGGTTTTTCTGATTTCAAGTTATCTCAATTTAGAAGAATAATATCTCAAGTTTTATTTCTCTCTCAATTCAATTCTTTTATTTTATTTTCAATTTAACTCTTTCTTTGTAATTAATTCCTCTTTTGTAATAAATTAATCCCTTTTCTATGATTAAATGATAAATTTATTAATTAATTAAATATGCTAGGATATTTAATAAATTAAACACGATAATTGATCAAAATCATTTACTTGGAATGATTTAATTAATATAGAATAATTCACTTGCCATGTGATATTTAATGATTGAAGAATTAATTAATTGTGTACTCAAGATTGATTTAATTGTTTTTGGTTAGGACCTTGGTGATGTTGTGTACTCAAGATTGATTTAATTGTTTAGCTTGAATTGAAGTGATAAAACTAAACAGAGTTGATTAAAGCGAAACCAATCCCGAACTTGATTGAACTAGGACCGATGAAGAGAAAAGATACCAAACTTGAAATTGATTGATCAAGAAGCCGATCTTACTGATCTAGAACTTGATTGAACTAGATGCAGTGAGCGAAGATAAAATCGATCTTGAACTTGATGGATCAAGACATGATGAGATAAGATAAACTGTTCAGCTTGATTTAATGCGATAAAATTGAACACCTGCTTAGATTGAACGTGTGATCAAAGATACTCTTTAAACTTTTGATTGAGTTTAAACAAATAATCAGCTTGATTTGAAGCGATGAAACTTATTAGCGTTAAGAGATTGATACAGATGAAGACAAATATCAGCTTGATTTAAAGTGATGAAACTGATATGTTTCTAGTGATTGATTCAATTCAGATAACCAAGAGATCTCAACTTGATATGAAGCAATGAAGCTGAGATGCGATAAGGTTTTGTTTGACTTTCTTTAGTTGAAAAGATTTTTGCTCAACTTTTGATGAAGATTTAAAAGAATTCTTGACATTGAAGATTTGAGGTCATGAGGTCACGAGTATGCCCCCTCGGGAGAGAAATTGAAAGATAACGAGGGTACATGATGATTATAGGAAATTGTTGGTGATGATAATGACTTGAGCACAAATATTGAATCAACAGACCATTCAAAGATTTAGCAATGATTGATGAGAAACTGAGCGCTAAGTTTAGAAAGATTGAGCATTTGATGAAAAAGTGCTAAGTGGTCTAAGTTGTGTGAAATTGATTAGGAGAATGATCTCGGATTTTTATTTTGATCTTGAAAATGGAATCAGGACGTGCAAATTAGCTAAGGGTACAATTTTCATCTCCATTAGAGCAAGTTGAAAAATTAGGTTTTTGGCTATATATGGGGTCCAAGTGTCATTTTCAATTCATTTGAACCTCTCCAAAATTGAAATTCAAAAAGCCTTCTATGAAGAAAAATGGTCATCCAAAACTAGGAGCATCGATTTGAGCATGAGAGACATCATAACCGACCTCGGAACTACGAGCCAACAGTAAGAGACTAATATTTTGCCTTTTTATTTCATCAATTTTGATTTTTGGTTGAATTTTTTGCTTTTCCATGGCATTAAAAACCGGTCAGTGTCATTTTTTCATGCGAGACCATGTTGTGTCTCGTACGACAAACTGTCTTTTTTTGTTTTGTTGTTTTAGGCCATTAGAATTGTCGTCTGGGAACTCCCCTTGTATTCTATGAAAGTTTGCTTGAAAGACCATTTTATCGTGCGAATGCATTTAGTTTATCGTATGGGAGTCTTTTGTCATGGTGTATGATTTCCTAACTCGTACGAGTTTCTACTTAGACTATCAAATGTCATATGAAAAATAGTAAGCATTTTTTAGGGTTTAAACAGGAAATTTTGATTTTGGAATTGATGTATTTGGATTTGCGTGATGTCTAAGTAGTTGTATAAAAAAATTTGGATGATTGTCTGATGCTCTATTGTTTGATTCTTGTAGGTTCGATTGCCACATGTACTATTTCGGTGTGTCTATCCTCCTACAATGAGGCTAGTTCATGAGTTATCCAATATTGATAGAGCACATATTGATTTGTGTGGCTTTACCCACCTTTTACAAATGTTGGATATCCATGTGAATCATGGGATGCTTACTGCATTGGTTGAGAGATTTCATTATGAGCATAACACCTTCCATTTACCAGTTGGGGAGATGACCATCACTCTAGAGGATGTTTACAGGATATTGAGGATTCCTTTTGCTATGGATAAGGTTGATTATGATTTTTCTCAACATCCTAGTATATTAGCCTTGAGACACATTTTTCATGACGAGGACATTCTTACGCAGGATATCAGTTGGGATGATATGATGGCCAGGTATAGTGATCAGTATCCCTTGGCATGTGTCTTGACAAGATTCATTGGTTGCTTCGTTATGCCGGACAGAGGATATCAAGGTTTCTTATGCAGCTTTGCTAGGATGCAAGAGAGACTGTTGGATCATCCTCAGAGATTAGGGTGGGGTTCTTGTCTATTAGCTCACATGTATCATGAGATGAATGAGTTTGTCTATAGAAAGGGGAAGAGAATGGCAACAGGGGTCTTGATTTTATAGATATGGGCCTGGGAGCATATCCTAGTTTACAGACCTATTGTGGATGATGCTAGAGATCCACAGCAGCCAATAGTTTATAGATATTTTGGATACATTACACAACCCCATCTGGGATAGACAAAGTATTGGCAATGATAGCTTGATGATGTGATCATTGTTGTATGGAGATCGTACAGGGGTCTAGAGATTTTGGATGACTTGAGGGTTGTGTGGAGAGATATGTCCATGAACCATCCTCTTATCGCTAGATTTGTGATGGTTATTGAGTGATTTGTTGTATATCGGGTCATGAGGTAGTATGGTAGGCCTCATGGGATTTTATAGGAGTCTACCACCTATGCCCATTATGCAGACGACGAGAGATGAGAATGGGCCCCTAGGTTGTCCTACGCATTGAGCATGCAGGAGCTGACAAGGTTACAATGACTTTGGTGGGACTACCTGGATGACATTGTAGATGCGGGGGTATTGCCCCAATACAAGGATTGGTTCTAGCAGCACCCATTCCCTATATTTATAGATCTAGCTAAGAAGGCACCTCTTATAGAGGAGGTTGTGGATGATGCCCATGCATAGGCGCAGGGATAGGCATAGAGAGAGAGATGGAGAGCAAAGGCTCCTAGGTGGGCAAGTTGTGATCCTAGTGTGAGCAGCAATAGGGTACCAGCTGGAGGGAGACAATAGAAGAGAGGAGAGGGTGGATCCCTTGGAGCTATTAGTGTGAGGATGAGTGGTGCTAGGCCAATGGAGGGTGAAGGAGAGGAGGGGCGAGCAACTCCTAGATAGGTGCAACAGAGGAGGGATGGGCAAGGTGGAGATGGAGGCAGAGATGGAGGTGGAGAGCTTGTGAGGGAGCATGGGGCAGTTAATCCATTATAGTCCATGAGAGCGATATTAGTAGGTCTCTAGTCACAGTTGATAGTGGCTCAGACACAACTTGCAGAGTGAGACCGACAGTTGGCAAAGGTCAGGGTAGAGTGAGACGCTCTTCAGCGTGAGGTTTTGTATTAGACCAGTCGGCTGGCTTATTATATTGCGGCATATAGAGTAGCAGTTCCTACAGTGTAGAAGGTTGTCTCATATTCTTAGTAAATGGCTCGATTTGAGGGAGCTCGGGCACCTAGGCAGGATGCTGGTCAGCAAGCTCCACCTCCTCCACCACCTGGAGATGAGGGAGAGGCAGAGAGCTAGATTTTTGTAGCTCGTATATTTTGTTATAAAGCCCATTTTTTGTAGCCCATACGATTCTTACTCGGACGGGAGATTGTAGATGACAGTTATATCATTTGTACCCTAAGACTTCTATTTGATATATACAAGATCTTGGTTTGATGGCATCATACTTATGTTGATTGATTATGAGATGTTTTTTCTAGATTTTTTTTCTAGGTGCTTTATTCTATATGTATGCATATTTGTTCAGTATGGATGTATGTAATGCAGATGAATATGAATGTTTGTTTTTGTTTCTTTTCATATGCAAATAAATGATGATGCAAATGAATGAGCAACTAGTAATGCTAATGTTTATTTTTCTTTGTGCAATAATATGAATGAAAATAAGTGATAATAAAATGTATAGATTTAGATAAGATGCTCATGTATGCAGGTGACATCTCATTACACAAGTACTCAATTGGAGAAATGATGAAAAAGAGACCACTTAGCCAAGAAATAATGATACTTCAAACTCTCATTCAGAAGATAAAGAGATCATTGTTTCTGCAATGCAATAATATGAATTAAAATAAGTGATAATGAAATATATGGATTTAGAAAAGATGCTCATGTATGCAGGTAACATCTCAATACACAAGTACTTGATTAGAGAAATGATGAAAAAGAGACCACTTAGCCAAGAAATAATGATACTTCAAACTCTCGTTCAGAAGATAAAGAGATCATTGTTATCATGCAGAAATCACTCGAAGTTCATAAAATTCAGAATGAATGCAACCTAAACCTAGTCACTGGATTTGGAATGCTTAATTTCCATCACTGAGTGTTTACAAACATAGCAGGAAGAATAGAGTTCCTTTCTTTTCATATGCAGTATTAATTATCTTCTCTGTAATGACCCTTTTTTCGTTCATATCCTTGGATAGATTACGCATGCATCTGAATTGCACATTAAAGAAATTCCCTCTAAATAGACAAAGAAATGATGCCAACCTCCTTGTAGCATACAAATAAGCAGAGTTGAGGTATGTGTGGCAATTTCACCTCGATGTGAAGGCACTTATCACAGACACCCAGCTAATTAGATTTTTCCAGATCATCAGAATCATTCCTATAAGCAAAAAATAAGGAAAATATTATGCCCCCAATCCTTGCTCCTCCTAGTCAAGATAGACTTCTTCGAGTTACTCAAAGGGAAGAATAATCAAAAACCAATATAAAAGACAACACACAAAGAAATTTTGATGCATATCTCAAATTGTTTAGTGATTATTTTTAGTAATATTGTTTTGCTTGTTTACAAAATGATAATGTTAGGATTCCCAAAGATATTGAGAGGGGGGGGGGTGAATCAGTATCTGACCAGTATATTAATTTTCTTATCTTATAACATGAAAAACATATTAAAACTGTGTACTAGTAAGGTAGAAATAATGTAGCAAATAAGAACAAGAACCACAACATGAAAAGAACACCATAACACAATATTTTAATGAGGAAACCTGGTGTGGGAAAAACCTCAGTGGGATTTGTGACCCACAATATTCGCTTACTAGCCAATAAGGGAATATTACTACTACAATAGGGGCCTACACATGCAGGAAGGCCAAGTGCCTAGAGCTCATTGCTCAATTACAAAGGAAGTCACATTGACTTACAAATATGGATTATACTAATCCAATGTCTTGTACTACTTCAGATTAGCTATGATTCAATACCAATTTAAGCTTTGCTACATACATAAACCCTTATCCAATAATTCACATATTAGGTCTGCTACCTTGTATTCATATTTCGCATCATACATCTTTTCCAATAATCTACAATGATCTCATACATATATGATTCATATTACAATCCGCCATGTCATCTTACAAAATATTTTACAATTAATTACAAAATGCATTTATACAAAATTGTTATTGGCCAGGGTGCTGGTATTCTTCCTTTTCGGTGTCGGTGCATTGTATGTCTGTGTAAAGTCTGCTGGTGTCGGTGCCTATGTCTTCCTGTTGGTATCACATGATTGGAAGGTTTCCATCAATGACAATACCTTCAATCACCTACAATTTCTCATTGGAGTGTGCATTTGCCAACAATCTCCCCCTTTGGCATTGATGACAACAATCATGAGAAAAATTCAAGAATGTATCCAAAAATTGAAGTCCCAAAATCTTGCCAAAATTGTACTAGAAATTGTACTAGATGTGTGCTCCCCCTAAGTAGATGATCTCTACTTTTGGATTCTTCTCATCTCTACTACTCCCCCTTTGACATCAATGACAAAGGTTGTCATTCATTGTCAGTGGAGTCCTGCCTGGATTCTTGTAACCGGTGGGTTACAATCTGAAAAATATTTGTCAAAACCAAATTTAAACCATTACTGAATGATTTGTTGTCTTTTAGTGCCTCTTGAGTTCTTTGCACTGTACTGGTGAGTATGTGTATTTTCTCTTCTGGTGTCTTCAGTCTGGGAACCAGAGCCTCAAATAGTTATTTTCTCAAAGGAATGAGGTAATCTAGTTTGGGACCAAGTCTACATTTCAAGTCCTTTGTTTTATCCTTTATTCACTCTTTGTCCTTCTCTAACTTCTTGATTTTCTCTTCTAGCTTTGCAATCTTCTTCTCTATCTCCAAAAATGAATCTGATGTACCTATTAGATTGTCAGCAATATTGTTAATCTTATCTTGTGCTTTCCTGATTTCCTTGTCTAGATCTTCTGTTAAAATATTTGTTTACAAGAATCTCTATACAGTTTCTTGAAGTCAAAAATTGTCTCTCCAAGTTCCGGTAGTAATGTTTCCATTTTCTCCTTATTCTTCTTCACAATTTCCTCAAATAATTTCTCTTTTTCTCTAATCATTCTTTCCTTGAATGTATCCTCATTTATTTGATCAACTGTCAATATATTGTTGGTGATGAACTTAGACAATGTGTCTAGTTGACCTAAAGAATCTTTGTTATCTACAATGCACTTTGGTGCTATCAATTTAAGAATGGGGATTGTGTCATCAATAGCCTTATAGGCTTGTGCATTACATTATGTGATCTTCTTTATTGAATCCAATAAGACCTTTGTTACATTTGTAGGTCAGAATTCTGCCATAGAAGTACCAGATGTTTGTCCAACTGTCTTCACAATAGCCATGCTACCGGTTGTAGTAATCACCTTGCTTGATTCAACCTCTGGTAGGTCATTCTGTGTTTGCATTTCTATAAGTAAAGGTTTTTCAGTTTTAGCTAGTGTCATTGTTTCTGTCTCAACTTGTGTCTCAACTTGTACCTATTCTGGTTTCTCCATCTATGTCTCAGAAGGATTTTCTGAGCTCTTAACAGCCGGTTTCTCAAGTATAGCCTCTGTATGTACTTCCGGTTTCTCTATTTTTACCTCTGCACTATCCATTGCCAGTTCTCTTGACTGTTTATCAATTGTATCTACTAGTTTCTCTAATGTTTTACCAATGGTATCCTCTACTAGTTTCTTTGTTTGAGTAGTTTTTTTGGTGTTTATATTTACAGTTTCATTTACCTCAACCTCAGCATCTGCAGCTGGTGACTCAGTAATCACATATGTCTTCTTGTCCTCAGTGGTTTCTCTATCAACCACAACATTTACTTCTTGAGTATCTATATTCACAGTGTACAAAACTTCAGACTCAGGATTTGTATCCTCTAATGGAGTCTCCATACTCTCAGTAGCCGGTTGACTATCAGTAGTATCTACCGATGGAGTATCTAAAGGAGGTGGGGGCACATTATTAGTTATTTTAAGGCTTGGAGGTCCACCTACCTTACCTTTCCCCTTATCCCTGTCCTTTTGATATACTTTGATAGTCTTTGGTCTAAGTAATTCTTCCTATTTTTCTTTTTCCACAAAAAATGTATCCCATGCATCTGTTGTTTCCTCAGAGACTTCTTTTATTCTTCCTGCCATCAATGCTACATGTCAGTGAGCAGTGGAGAATATTTTCCAGTTTGCTTCACTGATTAGTTTATCTATTTCATCAGTTGAGTTGACTAGATGTACTACAAGTAATTTCTGAATCTTGATTTTCTTGTCCAGCTCAACAATGGCTAACCTTCTAGCCTCTAATCTCCTATATAGATCATTTGGTATTTCATCAACAATTTCCATCAAAAATTTCTTGTATATATCTAAGTGTAAAATTACACTGTTCTCTATGCTTTCCTTGTCATCTGTAGATAGTGTGTTGTATATTTTTCTGATGTTTTTCAATTTTCCATCTTCAATTATTTCACTCAAGATTTTATCTAGTGGAGCAATATCTTGTTTTACCTTCTTTTTCTTTGGAGTCATTTTCTTTACCGGAGGCCTAACTGCCCGTTGTTTTTGTCTGGTTCTCTTGGGTGCGGGTAAGGGTACTGGTGAGGGTTTTCTTTTCCTTTCTACCCTTTTAAATACCACAGGTATATCACTCTTAGAGGAAGTTCCAACCGGTGAAAGATGAGTTTCCGATTGAAGTCCTTCCAACTCACTTTCCTTTATACCAGTTTGCTTCAAAACATCTTCTTTAATTTCTTTTGCTTGTCGGGTTCCTTTTCTTACTGTTTCTTTGACCTTCTTAACCCTTTCTCTAGACTGAATTCCACTCTCAATTGTTTCAGCATTTCCAAAAACTTTCTTAGTGGGTTCCTTTGGTGCTTCAAAGAGGGCTTTTGCATAAGTTTCAATAAAATTGTCATATGTTTCATAGCCCATTTCAGTTACCCAGATAGTTCTAGGGACAAATGCCTCCATCCAGATTTCATCCTTTTTAATTACAAAACAAATTTCTTTCTGATATTTGTCCACAATAGCTTGTGATAGTCTTACTCTAGTTTTCATTCGAGCCTTCAATGCTTGAAAATATTCATTTAAGTTTTTCTCCTAGTTTTCTCCCATGTTGTTTAGTAGATCCAATAGTTGCTTTCCTATTGGAATGTCAAAGCTAAAATCTCTTACACCAATACCAGCTAGTTGTTTAGTTATGTACAACATTAGACAAACAAGCAAATTTCCAAATCTGAATGTTCCTTTCTTATCTCCTTTAATCTTCCCGAGATTGTCTATCAATTCATCTTTGAGCCATTCACATACATCTACTCTTGCATTATCATTAACCATGTCATAAGCACTTTTAATACATAGGCTAGAAACTGAGTTCAACCTATTTGTATGTGTAGCTTTGTAGCCTAAGATCATATTGATAAATCTGACCTTGACGTCTTTTACATCTTTTACCCTTAGAGACCTTTTGTTGAATGTTGCACTGGTTAGGTTTATCACTGTGTCATTTGAGACCTTCTTTATTCTGCCAGGTCTACTACCGGTGGAAGGTAACCCTATTACTGCCTTAACGACTTCCTTTGTGATTTTATGAATTGAATCCAACCAAAAGAATTCACCATGAACTCTTCTTAGCATAATCCTTATAATATCTTTGGGAAAATCTGGGACACAAAGGATTTCAGTAAAACCTAGGGTTTCCACTATCTTATGTTCCAGCTTGATATTTCCAGATTCATCACAAATAACAGTCCTATACATATTTTTGATCTCATCATCACCTAATTCCTCTATATGACAATGTATATACATCTTAGGGTCTTCAACATATACTACTCCGTTAGGAATTTGAGAAAATGCACCTATGCTATCATCTTTCTTCGCAATTTCATGAACCAGTTTGAATACGGGTCTAGGGCACTTAATTACTTCAATCACATTAGGGTTTACAATAAATTCAAGAGTGGATGAGGATGCCATGATTATAAATACCTCAATCTGCCTTTAGGATGAATGCTTTTATGAACTTCTTCACTTTTTTGCTAAGGATGCATTCACTCAGGAATTTTCACACTCTTGAAGGTTTGAATGCTCAGTGAATGAAAAAGGAGCCAAAACACTTGCTTTATAATGTTATTTTCTCCAACTACCACATTTATTTCTCGTCGATTAAGTCATAACTTAACTCATTTGCTGGTATAGAAGTAATTTCAACTTCTCACCATCAACCGAGGGAATAATAGCATGTTTTTTCATTTTGTTACTAAAGCCTCAAGGATTTTCCTTCAGTTAGATGAAGAGTCTCTTGTTGGTAGAGTGTTACTTTGTTATGCCGGTGGAGGAGTATTCCCATCAACATTTTGATCTGAATTTCTGATCCATTATTTTGAGAATTCTTGCTTTACCTCTTCAACCTTTTCTTTACCTTTCAAACTAGGACCTTTGTTATCTCCCAATATGTCCAATCTTGTTACAAGCATAACAAGTCACATTGTTTTTTTGAATAGCTTTCCCATATCCTATGTCGGTATGTGTTCTGCATTGATTAGATAAGTATCCAAATCTTCCACAAACATAACATCTTACATTCATTCTGCAATTTTCTGACCAACTTTGTTGCATTTAGAACATTGATCGTCCGGTGTATTAGTGTTCTAATAATTTCTAGATCTACACTAATTTGGTCTATGACCATACTTGTAATTTCCCATTAAATTTGTAAGCATTAGGTTGTCTTATTGATTTGCTATGATCATGATTGTTTGCAGTACTGGAGCTTTCACCAATTTCAAAGCCAAGGCCATTTGTATCACCATTAGGTTTCTGATTCTTCAGCATGTTAACAAGTTCTTATGAACTTTTCTTGAATTTCTCCTTGTGTTGATTTGTAGCAGTCAGTTCATTCTCCAAGATTCCTTTCTGTCTCATGAGTTCAGTTCTGTCATTTTGTGTATGCATCAGATCTATCTTCAACATATCATTTTCATGACTACATCTTGTGTTTTCATTTCCAGCATCATTTAGTCTTCTAACCAAGTCTTCTTCATTCTTCTTTCTGTCTTCAATTTCTTTATGAAACCTCATAGTCATATCTTGCATCTCATTCTTTGTTGTACTGATTTCTTGTCTTAGCTTGTTTACCAAATCATTAAGAGTTTCCTTTTCATCTTCATCATTCTGCATCTTTTCACAAAGTTCTCTCCTCTTGTTCCTTGCAATAGTAAAATTCTCTTGCAATGCTTGAATGATATCCTGAGCAGCCTTTAGATCATCCTCAAGTTTTATATTCTTCACCTTTTCTGCATCATAGTCTGAAAGAGTTGTTTCCAATTTCTTTCTCAAGTTTTCCATCTCCATCGGTGTCAAGATCTTCCTCAAGTTGTTAGGCTTTTGAAAATAGAGGACCACGCTCTAATACCAATTGTTAGGATTCCCAAAGATACTAAGAGGGGGGGGTGAATCAGTATCTGACAGGTATATTAATTTTCTTATCTTATAACATAAAAAACATATTAAAATTGTATACCAGTAAGGCAAAAATAATGTAGTAAATAAGAACAAGAACCACAACATGAAAAGCACACCATAACATAATATTTTAATGAGGAAACCTGGTGTGGGAAAAAACTCTGTGGGATTTGTGACCCAAAATATTCTCTTACTAGCCAATAAGGGAATATTACTGCTACAATAGGGGCCTGCATATGCAGGAAGGCCAAGTTCCTAGAGCTCACTACTCAATTACAAAGGAAGTCACATTGACTTACAAAAATGGATTATACTAATCCAATGTCTTGTAGTGCTTCAGATTACCATCTGCTATGCCAGATTCAGTATCGGTTTAAGCTCTGCTACATACATAAACCCTTGTCCAATAATTAGCATATTAGGTCTGCTACCTTCTATTCATATTTTGCATCATACATCTTTTCCAATAATCTACAATGATCTCATACATATATGATTCATATTACAATCCGCCATGTCGACTTACAAAAGATTTCACAATTAATTACAAAATGCATTTATACAAAATTGTTGTCAGCCAGGGTGCCGGTATTCTTTCTTTTTGGTGTCGGTGTACTATATGCCTATGTAGAGTCTGTTGGTGTTGGTGCCTATCGGTATCACATGATTGCAAGGTTGCCATCAATGATAATACCTTGAATCACCTACAATTTCTCATTGGAGTGTGCATTTGCCAACATATAAAACTCTTCAATAGTTAGGAGAGAGGTGACTGACTCAGATTGGATGATTGGATATCATTGATATAAAGATGACTTGCTTGATACTGCTTAGGACATGTAAAATGCTTAGTCGATTACCCTAAGACTAGGTCATTGATTAGTTTTAAGCTGTGAGAGTTGTAATGAACCGGGTAGTCACAAAAGCAATTAAAGTATATGTAAAAGTGAAATTGTAGATGCATGAAAGTGGGAAATGCCAATGATGCGTTGATAGATGGAGTGCTTCAGTAAAAGAGGCACATGTTTTCCAGGTTTTTACCTACTTGGCAAAGATTTTTTTTTTTTCAAGACATTTTATGTTTTTTAAGATTTTTTCAGGACTTTTTAACTGTACAGATTGTTGGAGAAGAGAATACTAAGTGAAGAAATTCTTCAAGTGGATGGTGTTGATCGGTTCACAGATTTGTTCACCTTCTGATATTGAGAGTTGATAGCCACCAGATCCAAAGACTACAGTAACGATGTAGGGACCTAGCCAGTTGGATTCAAACTTCCCTTTATTGTCTCAAAACTATTGATTTTTAGGATTTTCTCTCAAGACAAAGTCACCAACCTGAAATTCTCATTGTCAAACCTTCTTGTTATATCCTTTTGACATTCTCTTTTGATACACTCTCATATGATCAAATGCCACCTATTGATGCTCATCCAGCAACTCGAGTTCTTGCAATCTAGATATTTTGTAGTCTTTACCAGTAACAAGACCTTGCAAAGAAACTCTCAAAGATGGTATTTCCACCTCAATAGGTAAAACTACTTCTGATCCATACATCAAAGAAAAAGGTGTAGCCCTAGTAGGTGTTCTAGTACTTGTTCTATAAGCCTATAATGTAGGATTGAGCTACAGATGCCAATCCTTCCTAGATTTGCTTACTGTTCTATGTAAGATAGTCACCATGTTTTTGTTAGATGCTTTAGCTTGTCCATTACCTTGAGGGTAATATAAGGATGACCAGTGCTGTTTGATTTTGAATTTTTCACAGAGCTTATCTAGATCTTTATTCTTGAATTGTCCTCCATTGTCAGTCACAATGGATGAAGGTATCCCATACCTACAGATGATATAGTTAAGGATGAACAGAGCTACTTGTTTACTAGTTGCTTTGATGAGCAGAACCACTTCTACCCACTTAGTGAAGTACTCAATGGCAATTATGATAAACTTGTGTCTATTAGATGATGCGGGATATATTTGGCCAATGGGATCAAATGCCTATTGCTGAAAAGGACAATGTGTAATGAAGGGTATGAGATCCCTTGCTGGAGCATGTATGAGATTCCCATGTAGCTAACACTTCTCACAAGTTTTAGAAAACTTTATAGCATCTTTCTTGATGTCTAGCCAGTAGTAGCCAACCCTTAGTAGTTTCCAAGCTAAAGTTAGACCATTCGAATGAGATCCACAAATACCTTCATGGACTTCCGATAATGCACGTTGGGAATCTTCAGTTTCTAGACACCTAAGAAAAGCTATTATCTAAACCTTTCCTAAATAGATCGTTAGCGATGATGATATACCATGAATCATTTCGAGTTAGGTTCCTTTTCTCATTATGAGTAAGATTTTGAAGGATAATTTGGTCTCGTAGATAAGAGTAAATGTGGCTATAGCGAGATGATTCATGTCTAATAATAGAACAGACCATCTGGGACTCAGGAGAATCATAAGCAAGGTAATGTAACTCTTCCACTAGGAATTCAAAGTGAAAATTAGATTCTTGTAGCTCTGGTATAGATGCCAAGGCGGCCATAGAATTTGCTACTCTGTTTGTTGATCTAAGGATTTGTTGAAATGATACAAAAGTAAAAGATTTCTTGAGATCATCAACCATTCTCTTGTAAGGCATCAGTTTCTCATCTTTATTTTGATATGTATCGTTGATTTGATTGATGATTAGCTGAGAATATCCATAGATGTGTAATTCCATAACCTTCCATTTGATAGCCAGTTTGATCTCGTTTACCAAAGCTTCATACTCTGCAATGTTGTTTGTGCAAGGGAAGAGAATCTTGTAAGCTTTTGGGATTGAATATTTTTAAGGAGTAATAAAAATTATTCCAGCACCGGAACCATGTTGGGTGAAAGACCCATCAAAGAACATCTTCCATGATTGTTGAGTAAGGTGCATGATAGATTCATCCATAAATTATATATGCAAAGGTTGAGTATCTTCAAGTGGAGCATTAACAAGTTGATCTGCAATTACCTATCCTTTGATGGCTTTGCATTTTACATATTCAATATCAAAAATCTGTAAGAACCATGACCCATTTAGCCAATCTTCCGGTAAGTGTTGCTCTACTGAGAAGATATTTGAGTAGATCAATCTTAGCCACTAACTTGATGGAATGTGCTAACATGTAATGTCTCAATTTTTGTGATGAAAATACTAATGCCAAGAATTCGTTTTCTATTATAGTATAGTTTATTTCATAAGACACCAATGTTCTGCTAATATAATATATAGCTCTTTTTTTTTTTCATCCTATTGTGCCAGAAGTGCTCCTAGTGATGAATTGGTAGCTGATATGTATAGAATCAATGGTTTACCTTGAACTAGTGGCATCAGTATTGGTGGATTAGATATGTATCCTTTGATTTTCCAAAGGTGTTGTTAACATTCTTGATCCTAGTTGTATGTTACTCCTTGCCTTAATACTTTTGTGAAGGGTTGAGCTTTATCTGCTAGCTAAGAAATAAAAAATCTGATTGACTTGAGACATCCTTGTAAACTTCTCATTTGAATGATATTCTTTGGAGGTGGCATTTCCATTATAGCTTGGACCTTCTCAGGATCAACCTCAATTCCTTTCTTTGAAATAATGTAACCAAGTCATTTCCCCGATGTCACTCCGAATGTACACTTTTTTAGGATTTATCCAGAGCTTGTATTTTTCCATTCTATCTAGTATGAGGCCTAGCTCTTGAATATGTGTAGATCGCTTCATTGTCTTTACTAAAGTGTCATCAATATAATCTTCCATGTTTTTATGCATCATATCATGAAAGATAGTAGTTACTACTCTTTGGTATGTTGCTCCTGCATTCTTTAGCCCAAATGGCATGATGTTCCAAAAAAAGGTTCCCCATGCACAAGTGAAAGTTGTCTTTTCTTGATCTCCAGGAGCTATTTTGATTTGATTATAACCAAAGAATCCATCCATTAATGAGTACATCTCATACCCAGCAGTCATATGCACTATCATATCAATATTAGGCAATGGAAAATCATCTTTTGGACATGCTTTGTTTAGATCTTTGAAGTCTGTACAAACCCTAATAGATTTTTCTACCTTTGATATAGGTACTATGTTTGAAATCCATTCCGCATAGTCTATAGCTTTGATGAATCCAGCTTTTAGTAATTTTTCTAGCTCAACTTTGACTAGAAGTGCCACATGAGGGTGCATCTTACAAAGTTTTTGCTTGGTTGGTTTAACTCTTGATGTAATAGAAAGATGGTGCATGATAAGATCAAGATCTAGGCCTAGCATATCAGAATATGTCCATGCAAAGTTGATCTTCTTTTCTAAAAAGAGATTGCTGAAATCGTTTAACTCTTTTGCTGATAATGATTGAGCTAAGTGGATGATATGCGATGTCTCTTGACTCCCAATATTTACTAGCTAAGTTGTTTCAATCAATATAGAAGACCTCTCCTAGAAGTGACTTGGTAGTATATCAAGTCTCCCACCTTCAGGTGCCTCAGAGAGGTTTTCACCCTTAGGTACGTCCTTTATTTTTACTATTTTCGATTCTAACACCGCCACAATGTGGTTTTCACCATCAAATCTCTTTTTTTTTTGCGACTAAGATACTTGATATATGTTTCAGTCATGTTCTCACTTTGTTTGCTGGTGGAAGAGTCCATTAGTTCAATTGCATTGAGGTAGTAGGCTAACGTGTAGTCATTGGAAAAGATAGGTACATTCATAGGTTGGTTTTGGAGACTACAGTCAATTAGTTCAGGATGTACCAAGGATAAAGTTTGAATAGGTTTGAGGGAGTTCACGGTATTATCATCATAACTTCAGACCATCAAGTTGAGTTCTAGAAGACTACCTTGTGTAAATGTCTTGAGACTAGGAATAGTTACAACATGATCATTGAAGTGCACGTTAATATTTAGTTGACCAAATCCAATAGACCTATTCGTAGCATCATTTTCTATGCTAGACTAGACTACATATCATGGTTCAACAACAATAGGATCAGTAGACAGATTTCTAACATTCATGATAGAGGAGTCAGGGTCATAAGATGATGTTTTTGACTCTTCTTCAAGTGATTGAGTGAATGTATATATAGTGTCAACACCTACATCTTTGATGCTACAAGTTCCTTCATGATTTAGTTCATTTATCACTTGTATCTGACATATTTATCACTTGTATCTGACATACCTGTTGACATAACCTTGATGGTTCTGTGAATATTTGTCTAATACTCCATTTAGCTTCTTCTGGACTAATGACTGGTTCTATTTTTGTAGCTTCCAATTCTTCTTGTGTAGTTCCATACCTGATTTGTTCTGACCTATTAGAGGGAGACATAGTAGGTGAAGAATTTTCTTGTGCCCTTCCTCTTTTCAGCTTTTTTTCATGGTTTGCTTGTCTTTTTAGTTTGATTTCTTCTATCTCTATTTGTAGTTTTAAGCGTATCAACTCTTGTGTGTCATCCGTGATATTATTGGATTCTTCTAGATTTTTTGTACTAGATGTATCTGAGAGATGATCTAGACCCCATTCATACTCATTCAAGTTAGTTTTTGAATCATCTACTTGTTTTCTACCAGTATATGTGACTAGAATTTTCAGTGGTGCAAATAATTCTCTGATTCTTTCTACCTCTTCTCTCATATCCTCTGGGATTTCTACTTCTTGTAGTGTTGTAGTTGATACCATCGAAGCTTGAGTACTAGCTGCTTCCTCCCTCTTGATTAATAATCCTTCTTGGTCTTTTTCACAATCTTCTTGAATTTGTTGAGTGTTTACTTCCTGTGTAGTTGAAAGCAATATTCTTTTCTTCCACTTAGACTAGGAAGCATGTTTTTGGTTTGATGTTTTTCTTGGATTGTATCCCAGTCATGCTTTATCATTGGTAGACTTAGTTTTTAGTTGAATAGGTTCAATAATGCCTTCTTGATTTTTTTCCAGAGGACTTGTACCTAAATATCCCATGTGTTGAATCATTTTGTAGCCTGGACCATATTGTGTCGAGGAAATCTCACAATTTTTTACTTATTTGTTTTCACTAGCTTCTTTGAAAAGCCATTTGAGAACAACATCCTCTTCTATTTCATCTACCAAGGAAGTAGAGGATTGTACAAAAAGACCATCGTAAATAACCTTTAGAGTGGAAGTTTGTGGCTTCATAGCTTTTGATGGTTTTCCTAACTGTCTTGATGATGGAGGAAGAGAGATGAGTGAAATTATTGGTTCTATCTTATATCCATCCATGCCAGTATCTATGATTTTCAATTTCTTTTCTAAATCCTTCATCAAGATTTTTGAACTTTCATCTATAGAGGTTGCTCTATTATGAGGCACAAAGGTATTAGCACTCTTTGTCAATGCATTATAGGGGGAATTTGTATCAACAGGAATATTTACTTCAGCTCTGTTATAAGGAAATTTTAAGCACTGATGATATGTAGATGGAACTGCCTTCATTTCATGAATCCATGGCCTACCCAATAAGATGTTGTATGATAGAGGAAGATCAAGCACCTGGAAAATAAGATCTCTTTCTATAGGTCCTACCCTGATTGGTAATAGTACCAGACCTTTAGAGGTTCTTTCTTCTTCATTATAAACTTTGATTGTTATTTTCTTAGCCAGATCAATGACATTTTTAGAAAAGCCCAGTAGTGTAAGCAGATTATAGGTACAAGTATTCAACCCAGTGCCTCCATCTATCAAAACATGTTTAACTCAATGTTTATGGATCATAGCTTCAATGTGCAATGTCTAGTTATGTGGATGATTTAGCAAGTTGCCATCTTCTTCATAGAAAGTGAGATAATGAGGCGAAGTCAAGTGACCTACCATAGATTGAAACCAATCGATATCTAAATATTTTGGGACATTAGTACAAAGTAAGGCTTTGTCCAGGATCTCTTTATGAGCAGAAGAGATTTTGAGCAATTCAAAGATGGATATTTGAGCATTCGTTCTTTTCAATTGTTCGACAATGCTATAACCAGGAGAGAATGATGAAGCCAACTATTTGGATTTAGCCATGGTTGTTTCTGTTTGTTTGTTTGAAGAACTTGGTAGGTTTGATTTTTTTTGAGGAGGAGTTGAAGAACTAGCTCCTTGGAGAGTGACTTTCTTTTAAGCATGGGTCACAACATTTGCATTTTGTGATTCATTTTGTTTATCTTTGATTATGATCACATTGCAATATTCAGGTTGGGAAGACTCAATCATGTTGATCACATTGTTATTGTTGGTATAGGTGTAATTGAATTTGGCACCTCCTTTTGATTTTGAGGAATCACCTTGTTCATAAATAGGTAATGGATCTTTAAAGCTTTGTGATTAGAATTAGTCGTGTGATTTCTAGCAACAATTTTGCCAGCATCGATGAGATCTTGAATCTCATGTTTGAGTTTCATGCAGTTGTTTTTGTTATGATCTTTTTTTCGATGGTATTCACAACATTCATTTTCTCTCCACCATTTTGGTTTGACTTCTAGATCATATGGCCTAGAATTGTCTAGTAATGTTATCAGATCATTTTCCAGTAAAGTTTTAAAAGAAGATTTATATGATTCTTCCACAGGAGTAAAGTTGTGTTTAGGCTTTGAAGGCCAAGGTTTCTCTTTGAACCACTATTTTACTTTCTTTGATGGATTTTCTATTGCAGTTTCAGCTACTTTGAGTGCTTGTGTGCCACTAGCTGGGTTAAATATCATGGGTTTTGAATTTGTTTTAATAGTGTCTACCACTCCATCATTAACAACGTTTCTATTTGTTGGCATTTCAATAGAAAGAAAGATTTTTGATATTCATTAAGGATACTAAGAAGTTTGTTGAAGATTATTGATATAACTGAAAAAGGATGATAACTATCTTTATAACATTATTTTGTCATTGATGTCAAGAAATTGATTTTCTGATTCAGTATGATGTTGCCATATCTTGAGAAGACTGATTTGAAGAAAATTAAGATGTCGCTAAAAGACATAGAAAGAATGTGATAACAAAGAGGAGGAATAAGTTATTCAATGGGAAACTATTACCGAGTTAGAGAATGATGAGATCATGATGTTCAGATTGTGTTGATATCCTACATATGTTGTTAATTGTAAGGTTAATACTATACTATGTCACCAAGCAAAGAACCTAGTCGGTAAACCCTAAGGAACCTAGTTAGTAAACCCTAAGGTTATTGATATCGGTTAATGAAGGCGGAATGTCTACCGAGTAAAGTTTAGTATTTACTGAGTTGCAACTGAGTTATGATAGAGCGCATTGGATGAATACAAGCATTATTAAATGAAGGACAATGATTAGCTGGAGATGTATAAATGATTGGTATGTTGTGCATGAAGTTTGTTAATAATCTATGGCAATAGAAGATCGGCATGAAGATCTACAGTGCAGATTGAACCGCAATAACCTTGTGCAAGTCCCAAGAAAGGAATGCAAGTCCCTAGGCAAGGTAAAATGTTTTTATATTGAAGGATGCATTGAACCTAGTCAAGATTGAAGATCTGATGGCTAAGATTGATCATGGGAAATGTGATCAAGGAGATTAAGCGGTTAGAAAATTGTTTATAAATAAGGAATTGTTGATAAACAATGTATGCGGGCAAGTGTAAGCATGAGGATGCTACATAGTGACTACCGAGCATAGAATCTTGAAGACCTATTTGAATAACAGAGTAGAGAGCCCAATAGAGGGACAAGATAAGTCCTATGACAAGATTGTTTTGAGCAAATAAGAATCTGCTTTAGTATTTTAGATGTGAAGTTGCAGATATATTTTTATTACTGTTATTTTGTAAGTGACAGAAAATCTCTTAACCGAGTGGACTTAGCAGTCTTATTTGTAAACCCTCTAGCAAGGTAACATTCTAAATGAGTGTTTGAAATCCTTTGACAAGGTCACTTCTAACAAAGTGAAGATCCTAATAGATCTGAGGGAAATCCCTTAACCAGGTCACATCTAGCAATGTGTTTGTAATCTTTAACATGATTTGCTTTTAACTGAGCATACTCTAGAAAAGTATATTTATTAGTGGGTCTGAAATCCCCTAGTGGTTTTTCCCTATTTGGGTTTCCACATTAAATTTGGTGCTATATGTGTTATGATAATTATGTGTTTATGAGTTTGCATGTTTAGCAGTTTTTGGTTATATTGCTGAAGTATAAGTTACCGAGGTTGAATCTGTTGATTTTATGGATTATTAAGTTTTTTATGATTCACCCCCCTCCCCTCATCCTATTAGCTATTGGCATCAGAACTTTACATTTAGTATCAGAACTTAACAATTGGTATCAGAGCTTTGGACTCCGAAAGAAAAAGTTTAAAGGTACTTGAGGCAAAGATCCGTAGATGTATAAAAGGGACACACCAAAGCTGAACAAGTCAAGTTTCTCCACATGGCAAAAAAGGATGAAGCTGCACTTATCAGGAATTGGAGAATATGCAACATATTATTTGGAGAATGGTTACATTCCAGCGAGCACCAATCCAATGACTTTGGAAGAGATAAAGGCAAAGCAAGAACATATCCAAGTTATGATTGAAATAACATCAGCATTGACCGACTCAGAGTTTAATGACCTAGAAGGTTGTAATGATGCAAAGGTAATGAGGACTAAGCTCATATCTATGTATGGTGGTGATGAACATGTTCAAAGAGAAAAAGTAGATAGTCTAAGAGGACAACTTGAATCCATGAGAATGAGTAAAGGTGACAACATAACCCAATACAGTACAAGGCTAAAGGAAATTGTCAATCAAATTAAAGGAGCAGGAGGAACTATTGAAGAAAAGAATATAACAAGTAAGTTGTTAAGAACCCTTCTACCTGCTTATGCCATTCGAGTCTCTGTAATCAATGAACTAAGGTTTGTACCAAACATGCCAGTTTCTTTGGATTCTACTATTGGTAAGCTACATGCATTTGAGTTAAGTAATTTTGATAATAGTGGGTCTTCAGTAAATAAAGTAGAGTCTACATTCAGTTCTTTTCATATTGGTGAATCTAATGATTACAATGATAGAATGAGTAAGTACTCTGAAGAGAATCATAGTGGAGCAAGTGAAAGATTTTGTAAGAACATGGAAGAAGTGCACAAACTATATGAGGAAATCAAGAAGCAAGAAGAGTTTGAAGCACTATTGGCCAGAACGTTACCAAGAGGAAAAGGTAAGTATAAAGGAAAGCTACCTTTAAAATGTTTCAATTGTGATAAAATAGGACATATGGCTTCTAACTGCCCTGATAAAGAATCTAGTGAAAAGAGAGAATACCGAGATAACAGGCAAAAAGACAAACAATACAAAGGACACCGAGACTTCAGAAGAAGAGACAGAAAGACATGCCTAGTAGCTAATGAGGAATCCAACGATGATATATCTGATGAAATTGATACTGAGGAAGTTGTTTATGTGGCTATTAAAGATGGATCTGATGAGGAAAGGTATGAAGAAAAATCCCTAATATCTCACATAAATAATAATGATTCTTGGATCATAGACAGTGGATGCTCACATCAATGACAGGTGATAAACACAAGTTTGTTTAATTAGAAGACTATGATGGAGGCTATGTCAGATTTGGTAATGATGCACCATGTCCGGTGAAAGGTAAAGGATCTATAACACTTCTTGACAAAGCTAAATGTGATGATGTATACTGGGTTGAAGGATTGAAATACAATTTGTTGAGTGTAGCACAACTAAACAATACATGATACCGAATAGAATTTCAGAAAGGAATAGTCAAAGTTCAGGACAAGCATGGAAAGTTAGCTGCTACTGGGACACAAACAAAAGGTAATACATTTCATCTTGACTCAATTCGGAACAAGTGTCTTTATGCTAATATAGATGATACTTGGTTATTGCATAAAAGGTTTTGTCATGTAAATTTTGATAATTTGATCAAATTAAGCAAGAAGCACCGAGTAAGAGGTGTACCGAGTCTAGAAAAACCTGAGAATGCTATGTGTCGAGGATGCCAAATGGGTAAGATGACAAGATCAAGCTTTACAAGTAAGTCCTACACTTATAAAGGAATTTTAGATCTAGTACACACTAATCTTTGTGGTCCCATGAAAGTTCAAAGTTATTATGGTGATAAATATTTCATATTATTTGTGGATGATTACTCAAGGATGATGTCAGTTATGTTTTTAAAAGAAAAATCAGAAGCTTTTCAAATATTTAAATGGTACAAGGCAAGAGTTGAAAATGAAATAGGAAGAGAACTGAAATGTCTTAGATCTGATAAAGGAGGAGAATTCACTTCTGATGAATTTAACCTATTCTGCAATGATCATGGTATAAAAACAAAAGTATCTACACCGAGAACACCTCAGCAAAATGGGATACTCGAGAGAAGAAACAGATCAATTGTTGATTGTGCCAGAACCTTGATGATAGAAAAGAGGGTACCTCAAACATTTTGGAGAGAAGCAATCAACACTGCAGTTTACACCCTGAACTGAGTTCAATTGAAGAAAGGAACTATGAAGACACCATATGAGATCTGGTATGACAAGAAACCTAATGTAAGTTATTTTAAAATCTTTGGAAGTAGATGCTATGTTCACAAAGATGACATAAATGGAAAGTTTGATCAGAAAAGTGAAGAAGGAACATTTCTTGGTTATTCTTCTAGAAGTAAAGCATTTAAATGTCTGATCAAATCATCTAACAAAATAGTAGAAAGTGCAAACGTGAAAATTGATGAAAGAAATGATGAAGGAAATTCCAAAGAACCAGAGGATTATGAAGAATTTGTTTATGTTCAACCGAGAAGTTCTACCAAGAAAGCTGCTGAAGAAAATGAAGATAATGTCTAGTTACCGAGTGATGAAGAAGATCATACAGAGTCTATCGAGCCTATATTAGCCAAATATGTCAGAAGACATCATGCATCAAGTCAGATTATAGGAGATAAGGATGATCCAGTAATGACAAGGAAAAAAATGAGATAGAACACATGTCTGATATCTGAATTTGAACCAAGAATAGTAAAAGAGGCATTTAATAGTGAAGATTGGGTAAATGCAATGACAGAAGAGATTAATCAAATCAAGAAGAATGACACATAGACAGTGATCCCAAGACTGAAGGACAAAAATGTAATCGATACTAAGTGGATTTTCATAAACAAGCTAAATGAAAAAGGTGAGGTCATTCAGAACAAAGCAAGACTAGTTTGCAAAGGTTATGCTCAAGAAGAAGGAATAGATTATGGTGAGACTTTTGCACTTGTGGCTAGACTTGAGGGAGTAAGAACATTGTTTGCATATGCTGCTTTCAAAAACTTCAAGGTATATCAAATGGATATTAAATCTACATTTTTGAATGGTATACTAGAAGAAGAAGTTTACATTGAACAACTTGAAGGATTTTTTGAAGAGAAGAGTAAAGATCAGGTATGCAAATTAAACAAAGCTTTATATGGTATGAAACAAGCACCTAGAGCATGGTACGAGAGACTGCACTCTTATTTGATCGATTGGTTTTGTAAGGATGAGTGAAAACAACAATATATACATGAAGAATAATGAGGATAATGGAATACTAATCTCAGAAATATTTGTTAGTGATATTATTTTTTGTGGTAATGACTCCTTATGCAAGAACTTTGGAAATGAAATGTGCAAAGAGTTTGAAATGTCATTAATCGGTGAGATAAAGTATTTTATAGGTTTACAAATACTGCAAATGAAAGAGGATATTTTCATTACTCAATCCAAGTACATAAAGGAAATCTTGAAGAAATTTGGAATGGAGGATTCTAAACCAGTAAGTACTCCTATGACTACTAACTATAAACTATCAAAGAATGATGAATCTACATCTGTTGATGAGACACTTTACCGATCTATGATTGGAAAGTTGTAATATGATGTGCATAGTTGACCGGATATAACACATGCAGTAGGTATTCTTGCAAGATTTTTTGTAGATCCCAAGGAAATCCATATGAAAGCAATCAAGAAAATTTTCAGATACCTAAGAGGCACTGAAGATTATGGCTTAGTATATGAAAAGAGAAATAATTTTGATTTAAAAGTTTATGTTGATGTTGATTGGGCAGGCAACATTGATGACAGGAAAAGTACAAGTGGTGGAGCTTTCTTTTTGGGAGAAAGACTAGTAAGTTGGCTTAGCAAGAAACAAGGATGTATTTCACAGTCAACAGCAGAAGCTAAATATGTTGCTGCAACATTGAATTCTACCATTATAGCATGGATCAAACAACTATTGGAAGGTATAAATGAGAAATTTACCGAGCCAGTAACTATATTCTATGATAATACGAGTGCCATTAACATTTCAAAGAATCCTGTAATGCACTCTAAGACAAAGCATATCTCTATAAAGTATCATTATCTTAGAGAAGAAGTTCAAGAGAAGAAATTTGTGCTAGAATATATCAGTTCCAAGGAGAAATTAGTAGACATTTTCACAAAGCCACTACCAAGGGACAGTTTTGAGTATCTCAGAAGCAAGTTAGGGGTCCTAACCCTATCTTCTACTCACTGACAGCATTCAGTGAAAGCATCAATTCGATGAATCTATAGAATATTATATGTGGATTGATGCTGATTTACGCACTTTAGAAGTTTTCTAAAGGTGTGCAAGAAATAGTGAATAGAGACAAGTTGCTCTGATCGAGACTGAGATGATGCACGGCAAGGCAAATCCTTTCACACAGGAAGAAATCATGATTTAGTTCTTTTACTTTTTAGCATTGTTGTCAAAGGGGGAGAAGACTAAATGGTTGACTGAATTTTAAAGCCCTAAATGAAGAAGATTACAAAAGATAACAGAAGACTAATGACAAGGGGAGAAGACTAACAAAAGGAGAAGACTTCAAGAGATTTTAAACAACTCAAAGATAACAGGAGAATTCTAACAACAATCTGAATCCGAATCAATTTGAATATCTTGTTGGTATTACCATTTACCAGTTGGTATTACCATTTACCAGTTGGTTTTGCCATCAATGCCAAAGGGGGAGATTGTTGGAATTTCAATAGAAAGAAAGATTGTTGATATTCATTAAGGATACTGAGAAGGTTGTTGAAGATTATTGATATAACTGAAAAAGGATGATAACTATCTTTATAACATTATTTTGTCATTGATGTCAAGAAATTGATTTTCTGATTTAGTATGATGTTGCCATATCTTGAGAAGATTGATTTCAAGAGAATTAAGATGTTGGTAAAAGACACAAAAAGAATGTGATAATAAAGAGGAGGAATAAGTTATTCAATGGGAAACTATTGCTGAGTTAGACAATGATGAGATCATGATGTTTAGATTGTGTTGATATCCTACATATGTTGTTGATTGTAAGGTTAATACTATACTATGTCACCGAGCAAAGAACCTAGTCGGTAAACCCTAAGGAACCTAGTTGGTAAACCCTAAGGTTATCGATATCAGTTAATGAAGGCGGAATGACTACCGAGTAAACTTTAGTATTTACCGAGTTGCAACTGAGTTATGATAGAGTGCATTGGATGAATACAAGCATTATTAAATGAAGGACAATGATTAGCTGGAGATGTATAAATGATTGGTATGTCATGCATGAAGTTTGTTAAGGATCTATGGCAATAGAAGATTGGCATGAAGATCTACAGTGCAGATTGAACCACAATAACCTTGTGCAAGTTCCAAGAAAGGAATGCAAGTCCCTAGGTAAGGTAAAATGTTTTTAGATCGAAGGATGCATTGAACCTAGTCAAGATTGAATATCTGATGGCTAGGATTGATCATGGGAAATGTGATCAAGGAGATTAAGTAGTTAGCAAATTTTTTAATAAATAAGGAATTGTTGATAAACAATGTATGTGGGAAAATGTAAGGACAGGGATGCTACATAGTGATTACTGAGCACTGAACTTGAAGACCTATTTGAATAACAGAGTAGAGAGCCCAATAGAGGGACAAGATAACTCCTATGACAAGATTGTTCTGAGAAAATAAGAATCTGCTTTAGCATTTTAGATGTGAAGTTGCAGATATATTTTTATTACTGTTATTTTGTAAGTGACAGAAAATCTCTTAACTGAGTGGACTTAATAGTCTTATTTGTAAACCCTCTAGCAAGGTAACATTCTAAATGAGCGTTTGAAATCCTTTGACAAGGTCAATTCTAACAAAGTGAAGATCCTAATAGATCTGAGTGAAATCCCTTTACCAGGTCACATCTAACAATGTGTTTGTAATCTTTAACAGGATTTGCTTTTAACCGAGCATACTCTAAAAGAGTATATTTCTTAGTGGGTCCGAAATCCCACAGTGGTTTTTCCTTATTTGGTTTTCCATGTTAAATCTGGTTTTATATGTGTTATGATGATTATGTGTTTATGAGTTTGCATGTTTAGCAGTTTTTGGTTATATTGTTGAAGTATAAGTTACCGAGGTTGAATCTGTTGATTTTATGGATTATTAAGTTTTTATGATTCACCTCCCCCCTCTCATCCTATTAGCTATTAGCATCAGAACTTTACATTTAGTATCAGAACTTAACACTATTGTTGTCTTTTCCATATTTCCAATGTTTGTTCTTTTCTTTGGAACTAGATCCTGGTTGTGTTTCTTTCCAAAGTGAGATATGTCCCTTCTTTATAAGCACATCTTCCATCCTGAGGGCATTATCTACCATTTTGTTGAATGAAGTGTTAGGTCCCAGAGGCAACTAAGAGGGGGGGGTGAATTAGTTGTCAAAAAAAATTCAAACCAAAACAACTTAACCAATTTAATGCTTAATACTGGTAAACCAGTTTAATATGTCGGTAGATAGTTTTGACAGTTAATTTCTATACCGGTAAAGATTAGTGCATGAAACATAAAGACAAAGTCATCCACAACACATAACACCAATATTTGTATGTGGAAACCCTATAAGGGAAAAACCATGGTGATAAACCTTACCCACAATCAGATGATGCTACTGCAGATAGTAAGTGTACATAAATGGGGTATGCACATGCAGAAAGGCCAAGCACCTAGAGCTCACTGCTCAATCATAAATGGGAGTCACACTGACGACAGTTGGATAGTTAAATCTAATAAGAATGTACTACACAAAATAACATCTTCATATGTTGGACTCAGTACCCGTGTAGTTTTGTTTGTCTTCACAAAAACCCTATTTCAATCTTCAAATTATGTCTGGATGTATAGCTATGCTTATTCTCAAATATACCTTTACACAACCCTTTTTCACATTCCACATCTGATCTTACAAATAAGATCTTACATTTATACTGTTACTATTTACTAAGTTGTCATTAGTTTTATGTCCAAAGTCATTCTATATACCCTAGTCGGTTATTACTACCGAAATACTCAGTCGGTAAGCACAGAGCAGTCGGTTACAGAAGTTACAAGTCACAACGTTTAGTATACACCAAGCTATCTACTGAGTAACATTCTATGACTACCGAGCAACAAAGATGGTATACTAAGTTAATACACACTGAGTGAAACGTGTTACCATATTCATTGAACCTAAACACATATGGGAAACGTGTTACAAAGATCAAGGAACAAGGAACTGTTAACACATTGGAAATTGCACTTATACATTTTGTATGATTTTGAGGACATCTATCCAATGAAATAATTTTGTATGGTTATTCGTTTAATGAATCATGTTTGTAAGATCTAAGAATGAACAAGATCACCATTACAAGAGATCTATTTATACAACATGAATTGAGGATCAATATGTGTGTGTGAATCAAGACATATGTGAAAAGCAAAATCATGGGAAAGCACTAGTGTTATGACTATTACGATTGACAAAGATACACCAAGGTCACCGAGAAGGATTTAAGAGAACAGTCAAGGAACAGAGTAAACAAAAAGGTTTACCGAGTTAATTAATGAGTTAACGAGGTATGCTATAAGCAAGGTAATTTCATTTTGAGCACATAGAATCTGCTATAATATTTCAAATATGAAGTTGCAGATATTTTGTAAGATTTTGATTGTAAGATTTTGAGTTGTAAGAGAAACCTTTAACGGGGTAAAAGACTCTAACAAAGTCTATAAATTGTAAAGCCTTTAACCAGGTGCAGCATTTAGAATAAGTGTTGTAAAATCCTTTATCAAGGTAGATGTAAAGATCTTGACACTCCTAACAGGGTAAGCTATCAGAAATAGCTAAACATGTAGCTCTAACCAAGCAACCTTTATTATTGCAGTAGTGAAGTTGTGGGTGTCATCCCCACCTCATTTTTTCTCTCTAACCAAGAGTTTTTGCATAACCAAAATATATGTGTTATGGAGTGAATCATGTATGATTGTTATTTATTTGTTTTAGCATTATATTATGTTACAGTAGTTTTCGGTTTATGCTTAATAGTAAAGTTATTGTTGAAGAAAAGATTTACAGTACTGATTCACCCCTCCCCTCTCAGTACATTAGCTTTCCATATTGGGCCTAACAATTGGTATCAGAGCTTTAATCTTGGAAAAGGGTTTAACTGCCTAAAGAGAAAGATCTTATCAATGGAAGGCTACAAACAATCTCGGAGAATTCTGAATCTTCAAAATGAATTGGATCATGCTAATCAAGTGATTGCAGACATGCAGAAAAAAATGCAAAGATCACTGAAAGTTAGAAGAAGATTGTTTGATGATTTGTAGGACTCTCAGGAGCTAGTGGAACAAATTGAGACATCACCTGAGAACAGTTTATCTGAAGAGACTGAAGAAATGATTGGAGAACTGAAAGAACAAAACAAAGCACTGACTGATCAGCTAAAAGCAATGAAAAGAGAACATGAACATTTCAGCACACCGATGACTGAAAATCTTGATGCATTGAGGATAGTCGAGGATAACATAAGAGATATAGAAAGAGAAAAATAACAGCTTGAAGCATTAGTGTTTGCAAAGAATGATGAAATCACAAGGATGACTAGAATTCAAAGTAATCTATCTGATCAATTGAGTTATGCACATCATGAAGCAAATCTAAAGGAAAATGAGAATCAAGCATTGAAACTTGACCTATCAAGATTGATCGATGAACTTGAAGTAGAAAAGAAGTCAAAAGAAATACTAAAGAAAAGTTATGAAGCATCAAGGATGTTGGATGAGCAACTAACTACAAGAAGACCCAACAAAGATGCAGGACTGGGTTACAAAGGAAAAGACTCTACCGAGAAGGGAATCCACACTACCGAGAGAGGAGAATCATCAAAACAAGCTGGAAACAAGAAGAATATCAAAGGAAATAAGCCTATTTGCAACTATTATGGAAAACAAGGACATACTGCTAACATGTGCCAAATCAGAAAAGGTAAGCAACCGAATGTCACTAGGTCCAATGGTTATTGTTACAATTGCAATTAATATGGTCACACATCTAACCAATGTAGGACAAAGTCAGCTAACAATTATCAGAAGGCAAAATTTAAAGGGTTTTGTAAAAACTGCAATAGATATGGACACAGTACCGAGAAGTGTTGGTTTAAGCAGAAGAACTATATGTGGTCTGCACACCAAGCAAATACTAGAGGCTACCGAACTCACACTGATCTTAACCGACAGTATACTGCAATACCACGGGATTATAATACAAGGATATGGTGTGAATGGGTTGGAAGATATGGACATATAAGTGCCAATTGCTTTATAAGGTTTGGAGTGAACAACCGAAGATCATGGAGAAATCCTGGCATGGCATGTTTTCATTGTCACAAAGTTGGACACTTGGCTAGAGATTGCAGAGATCAACCTAGAGGAGATATTGAAGAAATAAAAAGCAAATTCCAAATGATTTGGAAAAAGAAGGAAACTATGTCAAATGAAGAAAGCGCCTTACCTACCGAGTTAGGTGCATCTATTCCAAATTAATCGGTAAAGGTATGAAGGGACTGCATTCTCTCAAGGTTAAATCTTAACAGTTCCTATTTTATCATGTAATTAATTCAAAATCTACATAGATAAGATGCATTAGCAAATTGGAAATTTTATCAAGTCTTTTGGAGCACTAGTCAAGTCGGTAAATGCAGGGAGTCTGGCTACTTGGTAAAAGAAAAAAAAGGTAAATTGGTTTAGTGGAACCGAGTGCGTTTAATGTTTTCTGACCTAACTGCATGGAGCCCGATAAGGTAAAATGTGTACTTAAAGCTTTTGCACGATCATTTTACACTTACCAAGTTTTCAAAAAGAAGAGCGAAGTGATTCAAAGACAATCAAATCTCTTCTGAAGCAAAATTCAAGGTATTTATATCAATCACAACACATTGTCAAGCAACTTAATTGATCATATAAATTGTGAATACCTGTTTTATATTTACAAAGAGGAAAGCGTCTGCTGGTTAAAAGTTTTCAAACCCTAAGGCTCTTTCATTAGTGATTATCCAAAGTTTGAAATGGCTCCTAAGATTCAAAAACTCGTTGTTGTTGAGAACATTGAGAAGCCCTCATTGAAATATTCACTACCTCCCAAAGTAGCATCTAAATCGGATGATAAAACTACATTTTCACTCATTCTGGATAGGGTTTTATTAGTTGAGGATGTCAGATTCTTCACTAAGTGTCGTGTTGAGGAACTAGGTTAGACAGAGATCAAGGACACATATGATGAATTGTGTACCAATGGAAAACTGGATAGCAAGTTTGAACATATTAAAATCAAGGGATTGACCGAAGCCCTAACCTACCTGCGAGTCTTGAAACCCTAATGGGTTAAATTTTTTTTTAGCAGAGTTCATGATGACTTTATGTGGTTAAAGGAGCAACCATTCAAGATCACCGAGGAAATCATCCACTTGAGCACCGGTTACCCTATTTTTGACCATGCCTGAGCTCATAAAATGATTTCACAGAAGGAATTGATCACTTTAACCAGAGTTGAATCTGATTTTAGAGGTCTGAAACTGAACAATTTCATAGATGCAGAGCTGAAGTTTGCAATTAGAGTCATAGGTTATTGTTTCTTTCAATCGGCAAGGGAAAACAGTGTACCCTGTCCTGTTGTTGATTTAGCCTATAAAATTGTGAAGAAAGGTATGAAGATTGACCTATACAAAGTGTTGTTCAAAAATCTGTTTGAAAATCTCAACACCATAACGAAGTCGAAGAAGAACAACTTGGCAAACACACTGAAGTTTGGATCACTTTTGGTATGCATGTTTTTCTATTTTGAGAAATTCTTTCCATCAGTCAGTAATGTAGTTTGGGAGCTACACCGACCAGTCACCCGTCAAATCAATGACTTCATCAAACAGCTAGGTGATAACTCCAATGAGATTATGGATGATTATTTTAGCAAGTTTCAAAAAAAGATGCATAACAGGTATAGGATACCACCCCAATTAGTGGAGAAATACAAGGATAGTATATGTTTTGAAGTGGACACCGACTACTGCTATGTCAATGCGGTAGAATTGAGAACTCAATCTTTGTCGCCTATGGGTTATGAGATTGATTTTGACATTACACAATAGCAGATAGATGCCTTTCTTGCACTGCCAAGGCATGCTACCAAGATCATATACGATACATATGAAGAAGTTAAAGAAAAAATCAAAATGAGCATTGTAGTACCAAAGGCTACAAGGAAAGCAACAAAAATGATTAAACCATTAATGGAGAAATTTGGAGAAAGTTATTCCTCCACTCTTGTCAAGAGCATTCAAGTCATCACCGAGGAGGAATTTGAAGCCCAAGAAGCAACTATTATATTGAGCACCGAGTTGCCAACAGGCAAAATTTTGAAAAGGAAGAAACAAGATACATCGCAGGTATCACCTACTCCTTCAGTGAAGTGCCCCAATACTAGATCATCTGCAGTGTTACCGAGCACAAAATAGAAAAATGTTGCAGTTCCAAAGGTAACAAAAACTTATAAGAGGTCTACTCGAAGACTCATTTTGAATAAAGAGTCAAGTGATACTGAATCTGAAGACAAAAATAAATTTCAGATTGTCAAAAGCAAAAAGGAAGATGTACATAGTGTTGATAATTTTTGTGCAAATTTGAAATAATATGGTGGATTTGGAGCATTCAGACATGTCAAATATGACTCTCGGACAGAAGAAGAAAAGAGGCAAATAGAAGAGTTAGTTGTATTTACACTTCTTAAATTCTGATTGGTCCCATTGGAAGTAACTAATTCTCTTCCAAAAGCATTGTACTTACACATTGATAATAGGTGGAAATATGCTATGGACTCGAAAAAGAAGATGAGAGAAAAAAGTCTGGTACATCTCTTTCCAGACATGTCAGTAGATGAGATAAGTGAACATCTGAAAAACTACTAGACAAACTTCCTAGTCAAGCAAAGAGCCTTGAAACTGATGAATGGCCTTTATCTTGAAGTAGAGAAAGAGACAAAAGAAAAATGGCAAGAAATTTTTTGAATCAAGAGTGCTAATGAGCAAGGTGAAGTTGAAATAGTAGTTATCACCGAGCAAGATCCCGCTGAACCTATACAACCTGATGAGGATGTCATGGACACCAAGGAATAGGAACAGGAAATGATAGAAGGGAATGCTTATGCCAAATTGGTATCAAGTGAGTCAGTTTTGGAACAAGTCAAGTCCTATCCTCCGGTAAGTCAACATGTTTCAACCAAGACACCTCAAGATACTAAACAAGGAAAAGAGGGTCACCAGTCTACAAAAGGAGAAGCTACTTCTCAGGCCACCGGGGAACAGACTTCTCAAGCCCCTTCAAGTACTGACAATGTTACAACTGAGACCTTGAGCAAGGATTTATTAAAGGCTACATCTGAGGCTAAATAAATTGACAAAAGTGTTGCCTCTACCGAGAAACCTACCAAGGGTGAACAAGCCTCCCAAGCCATTGTATTAGTTCAACCGGTGAAAGCCTCCTCCTCTAAAGGAAAGAAAACAAAAAAGCATAGTTTCAAGTTAGATTTGTCAAAACCAATTGTGTTGCCGAATGTAGACATATCCAAATTAAAAGGGCAAGCACTTATTGAATTCGGTGAACTATGCAAAGCCAAAGCTGAACAAGAGAAACAAATGGCTATACAAAAGAAAAACAGAGTACTTCAGAAGGTCAAAGCACTCTTAACAAAAATGCTCCCTGAAGCTACAGTGACAAAAGATGCAACCATCCATATTCAACTAGATGAACTCCTCAATAAGATTGAGACATCTGGAGTAGACGCATTTGAATACCTAAGCAAATTGAAGGACAAAGAGCTCACTACAAAAATGATTGAAGAGGTATAGAAAGCCATTGCTATTGGTAAAGTAAAACTTGTCAAATTTATTGCTGAGTTGTCCCCTCAACTCAAGAACATTCTTTATTTATTTTAGAAACTCTATAAATTTTCTTTATTCATTAAAGATATCAAGAATAAAATAGAAGTGATTGAGAAAGAGATCACTAATCTCTCCAATAAATTGACCACTGAGCCAAATTCTATTCAAAATTTCTATACCAAGTTACAAATGCTCATGGCTCAATAATTGGAAATTAGGAATGAAGAGTACAAAATAAGGATGGACATTATGACTCATCAAACCTTATTCATTCCACACTTGTCCTCCGTCCAAGAACAGATAAACAAGGCTACCTCCTTATCCACTCAGCCAGAGGGAAGCACTTTAGATGGTCTAATTTCACTGTTAGCTGATATTACAACTTAGAATTCACTCATGGATAGTGCCAAGGATGCCCTCTCTACCACTCTCACCGATGCACATACCAAGTATAAATCCATTTTTGACCAGTTGCCTCCACCAAATGGTAACTAGTTTTGATGTTTGTCAAAAAGGCGGACTATAGTGTATACAAGAGGAGTATACCGAGCAGATCAACATAATTGAGTATACAGATAATTTTGACAGGGGGAGTAGTGTTAACCGAGCAGTGAGAACTGAGTAGCAAAGATGGTATACTGAGTTAATACACACTGAGTGAAACGTGTTACCAGATTCATTAAACCTAGACACATATGGGAAACGTGTTACAAAGATCAAGGAACAAGGAACTGTTAACACATTGGACATTTCACTTATAGATTTTGTATGATTTTGAGGATATCTATCCAATGAAATAATTTTGTATGGTTAGTCATTTAATGAATCATGTTTGTAAGATCGAAGCATGAACAAGATCACCATTACAAGAGATCTATTTATACAACATGAATTGAGGATCAATATGTGTGTGTGAAGCAAGACATATGTGAAAAGCAAAATCATGGGAAAGCACTAAGTGTTATGACTGTTACAATTGACAGAGATACACAGAGGTCACCGAGAAGGATTTAAGAGAACAGTCAAGGAATAGAGTAAACAGAAAGGTTTACCGAGTTAATTTATGAGTTACCAAGGTATGTTATAAGCAAGGTAATTTCATTTTGAGCACATAGAATCTGCTATAACATTTCAGATGTGAAGTTGCAGATATTTTGTAAGATTTTGATTGTAATATTTTGAGTTGTAAGAGAAACCTTTAATAGGGTAAAAGACTCTAACAAAGTCTATAAATTGTAAAGCCTTTAACCAGGTGCAGCATTTAGAATAAGTGTTGTAAAATCCTTTAGCAAGGTAGATCTAAAGATCTTGATACTCATAATAGGGTAAGCTATTAGAAATAGCTAAACATGGAGCTCTAATCGAGCAACCTTTATTATTACAGTAGTGAAGTTGTGGGTGTCATCCCCACCATAGTTTTTCTCTCTAACCAAGAGTTTCTACATAACCAAAATATATGTGTTATGGAGTGAATCATGTATGATTCTTATTTATTTGTTTTAGTATTATATTATGTTACAACAGTTTTCAATTTATGCTTAACAGTAAAGTTATAGTTGAAGAAAAGATTTAAAGTACTGATTCACCCCTCCCCTCTCAATACATTAGCTCTCCATATTGGGCCTAACATATACCATAACCCAAGACCAATTTTAGTAGGTCGGCTCTACAAGATATTACAATAAAACATTTTACAAACAATACAATATCTAACGCAATAACTGATTGAACATGTCGACTTGTTTACAACAATAATTAATCATCTCCATAGTGTGCCATGCTGATCTGCAAAAGATAAACTTGTCGGTGTAACCCCGGACCTATTTGCCGGTAACAACAAATATGCAAATATGGATATGCCAATAAAAAAAACTCCAGGACAAGATGTCCAAATGATCTCTTTGATATTACCAGGTGTTTTCCATATCATTCCAAGTGATGGTGATCATTATATCTTGCCAGTGTACCAGATATCGGTGACTATGCAGAAGTCACTTGCTTACCGGTGAATGTTGTTGGATCTCCAAAGTGCTAGAGCTTTAGTAGGTGTTGACATCAATGACAAAACCATACCAAAATACCAACATGAAGGGTGTACTTGCATTTGGATACTATATTTCAATTCATGGATGAAAATATCCATTTTCTCAAAATCTGGAATAGGACGTGAATATCTAGAGAACATATTTCTCCAACGTTGGAGGAAAGTGAGAAAGGGTCCTCCTATTTTCTGTTTGGTATTACAAAGCTTGATCATAATCACTGGATGATGAATGTTATAGTTGTGAAGATAAAGATAGAAAAATTACTTGCAGTTCACCCAGTTAAATCAGTAGAAAAAATTGATGAGTTAATAAGTGAGGCAAATAGAATAGTATTCTCAAGTGGTCACTGACGTGTAGGTTTAATGGTTGGAAGAGTGAATGAAATATCTAAAGAGACAGCGAGTAAATGGGATATCTTACTTATGGAGAAGGAAAAACAAGAAGAGCTCAAATGACTCTAAAAAATTTTAGAGTTTACCAAAAAGAAAAGGACAAAGGTAAAGGCAAGGTAGGTGGACCTCCAAGCATAAAAGTGACAAACAACTTGCCCCCACGTTCTTCTGATACTCCACCAGCACAAATTATTAATACACCACCAGCTACTGATAATGTTGAGTTGGAATCAACACATGAGGACACCAATCCTGATTCAGAAGTCTTATATACTATGAAAATTGATACACAAGAGGTAAATATTGTGGTTGATAAGGAAACCACTGGTGAAAATAAAGATGTGGCTATTGAGCCACCGAGTGAGAATATTGCAATGGAAACACATGAAGAGCATACAGTTGAAAATATTGAAATTGGGGTTGAGACACAAACTGATACCATTGGTGCACACATTGAAAAACCCACAGTTAGAAATACTGACAGTGAACAATTCAAAGGTGCATACTCAGAAACCGATAGTGAATAATGAGACTTCATTAGACAAACCGGCAACAGAAAGCATAGAGAAACAATCTAAGGTACACACTAAGAAACATGAAGAGAAAAAGGTTGAGACTGAGACAGTGCGACCGGAAACTGCTCAGAAACTGAAGCCTTTGCTAGTTGAGATGCACACACAAATTGACCTATGAGAGGTCAACACAAGCAAATAGGTTACTCACACCAATGGAATGTAGATTGTTAAGGCAGTTGGACAATCATCTGGTTCATCCATGACAAAATTCAGACCAACTAATGTGATTGAGGTATTATTGGATTCAATCAAGAAAATAACAGACTGTAATGCACTCACATACAAAGCTATTGATGATACGATTCCTTTATTGAAATTAATGTTCGCATTACAGTAAGAAAGATTGTTGATATTCAATAAGGATATTGAGAAGGTTGTTGAAGATTATTGATATAACTGAAGAAGGATGATAATTATCTTTATAACATTATTTTGTCATTGATGTCAAGAAATTGATTATCTGATTCAGTATGATGTTGCCATATCTTGAGAAGATTGATTAGAAGAGAATTGAGATGTCGGTAAAAGATGCAGAAAGAATGTAATGAATAAAGGGAGGAATAAGTTATTCAATGGGCAATTCTTACCTAGTTATACAATGATGAGATCATGATGTTTAGATTGTTTTGATATCCTACATATGTTGTTAATTGTAAGGTTAATACTATACTATGCAACCGAGCAAAGAACCTAGTCGGTAAACCCTAAGGTTATCGATATCGGTTAATGAAGATGAAATGTCTACCGAGTAAAGTTTAGTATTTACCAAGTTGCAACCGAGTTATGACAGTGCACATGGGATGGATAAAAGCATTATTTAATGAAGCAAAATGATTAGCTGGAGATGTATAAATGATTGGTATGTCATGCATGAAGTTTGTTAAGGATCTATGGTAAAGGAAAATCAGCAGGAAGATCTACAACGCAGATTGAATCGCACTAACCTTATGCAAGTTCCAAGAAGGGAATGCAAGTCCCGAGGTAAGGTAAAACATTTTCAGATCAGAAGGATACATTGAACCTAGCCAAGTCTAAAGATCTGATGGCTAAGATTGATCATGGGATATGTGATCAAGGAGATTTAGCGGCTAGCAATTGTTTATAAATAAGAAATTGTTAATAAACAATGTATGCGGGCAAGTGTATGCACAGGGATGCTACATAGTGATTACCGAGCACAGAAGCTTGGAGACTTGTTTGAATAAATGAGTAGAGAGCCTAGCAGAGGGACAAGATAAGTCCTATGACAAGATTGTTTTGAGCAAAGAAGAATCTGCTTTAGCATTTTAGATGTGAAGTTGCAGATAGATTTTATTATTGTTATTTTGTAAGTAACAGAAAATCTCTTAACCGAGTGGACTTAACAGTCTTATATGTAAACCCTCTCGCAAGGTAACATTCTAAGTGAGTGTTTGAAATCCTCTGACAAGGTCACTTCTAATAAAGTGAAGATCCTAATAGATCTAAGGTAAATCCCTTAACCGGCTCACATCTAGCAATGTGTTTGTAATATTTAATAGGATTTGCTTTTAACCGAGCATACTCTAGAAGAGTATATTTCTTAGTGGGTCCGAAATCCCATAGTGGTTTTTCCCTATTTGGGTTTCCATGTTAAATATGGTTTATGAGTGTTATTATGATTACGTGTTCATAAGTTTGCATGTTTAACAGTTTTTGGTTAAGTTGCTAAAGTATGAGTTACCGAGGTTGAATTTGTTGATTTTATGGAAGTTTAAGTTTGTATGATTCACCCCCCCCTCTCATCTTGTTAGCTATTGGCATCTGTCCTTTACATTAAGTATCAAAACTAACAATTGGTATCAGAGCTTTGGACTCCAGAAGAAAAAGTTTAAAGGTACTTGAGGCAAAGATCCGAAGATGTATAAAAGGGATGCACTGAAGCTGAACAAGTCAAGTTTCTCCAAGTGGCAGAAAAGGATGAAGCTACATTTATTAGGAATTGGAGAATATCCAACATATTATCTAGAGAATGATTTCATTGCACCGAGAACCAACCCTATAACCTTGGAAGAGATTAAAGCAAAGCAAGAACATATTCAAGCTATGATTGAAATAACATCAGCATTGACCGACTCAAAGTTTAATGATCTAGAAGGCTACAATGATGCAAAAGAAATGTGGACTAAGCTTGTATCTATGTATGGAGGTGATGAACATGTTCAAAGAGAAAAAGTAGATAGAGTAAGAGGAAAACTTGAATCCATGAGGATGAATGAAGGTGAGAACATAACCCAATACAGTACAAGACTAAAGGAGATTGTCAATCAAATTAAAGGAGCAGGTGGAACTATTGAAGAAAAGGATATAACAAGTAAGTTGTTGAGAACCCTTCTACCAGCTTATGCTATTCGAGTCTCTGCAATCAATGAATTGAGGTTTGTACCTAACATGCCAGTTTCTTTGAATGCTACTATTGGTAAGATACATGCATTTGAGTTAAGTAATTTTGATAACAGTGGGTCCTCGGTAAATAAAGTAGAATCTGCATTCAGTTCTTTTCATATTGGTGAATCTGATGATTACAATGATAGAATGAGTAAGTACTCTAAAGGGGATCATAGTGGAGCAAGTGAAAGATTTCGCAAGAACATGGAAAAAGTGCACAAACTGTATGAGGAAATCAAGAAGCAAGAAGAATTTGAAGCATTATTAGCCAGAAGGTTACCGAGAGGAAAAGGTAAGTATAAAGGAAAGCTACCTTTAAAATGTTTCAATTGTGATAAAATAGGATATATGGCTTCTAACTGCCCTGACAAAAAATCTAGTCAAAAGAGAGAATACCGAGATAATAGGCAGAAAGATAACCAATACAGAGGACACCAAGACTTCAGAAGGAGAGATAGAAAGACATGTCTAGTAGCAGATGAGGAATCCAACAATGACAAATCTAATGAAACTGATACTGAGGAAGTTGTTTATGTGGCTATTAAAGATGGATCTGATGAGGAAAGGTATGAAGAAAAAGCCCTAATATCTCACATAAATAATAGTCATTCTTGGATCATAGACAATGGATGGTCACATTAATGATAGGTGATAAACACAAGTTTGTTTAATTAGAAGACTATGATGGAGGCTATGTAAGATTTGGTAATGACGCACCATGTCCGGTGAAAGGTAATGAATCTATAACACTTCTTGGCAATGCTAAATGTGATGATGTATATTGGGTTGAAGGTTTAAAATACAATTTGTTGAGTGTAGCACAACTAAACAATACAGGATACCGAATAGAATTTCAGAAAGGAATTGTCAAAGTTCATGACAAACATGGAAAGCTAGCTACTACCGGGACATGAACAAAAGGTAATATATTTCATCTTGACTCAAATCGGATCAAGTGTCTTTATGCAAAGATAGATGATACCTGGTTAAGGAATAAAAGGCTTTGTCATGTAAATTTTGATAATCTGATCAAAATAAGTAAGAAGCACCAAGTTAGAGGTCTACCGAGTCTTGAAAAACCTGAGAATACTATGTGCCGAGGATGCCAGATGGGAAAGATGACAAGATCAAGCTTTACAAGTAAGTCCTACACTTCTAAAGGAATTTTAGATCTAGTACACACTGATCTTTGTGGTCCTATGAAAGTTCAAAGGTATTATGGTGATAAATAATTCATATTATTTGTGGATGATTACTCAAGGATGATGTCAATTATGTTTTTAAGAGAAAAATCAGAAGCTTTTCAAATGTTCAAATGGTACAAGGCAAGAGTTGAAAATGAAATAGGAAGACAACTGAAATGTCTTAGATCTGATAGAGGAGGAGAATTCACTTCTGATGAATTTAACTTATACTGCAACGATCATGGTATAAAGAGGCAAGTATCTGCACCAAGAACACCTCAGCAAAATGGGATAGCCGAGAGAAGGAACATATCAATTGTGGATTGTGCAAGAACCTTGATAATAGAAAAGAGGGTACCTCAAACATTTTGGAGAGAAGCAATCAGCACTGCAGTTTACACCCTAAACCGAGTTCAATTGAAGAAAGGAACTATGAAGACACCATATGAGATCTGGTATGACAAGAAACCTAATGTTGTGAGATTCTGCGAGAAGTGAAAATCGAGCCAAGATCTAATGTTGGTCATAGATCACATTCAACTCCTCACACAATGGATGATCAAAGGTCAAAATAGCTGAATGAAGATAATTTCAATATGAGAGAGAAATAGAGACAAAGAGGAGAATTTGGAGAAGACTCTCACCGAGCTATCACTTCACCTGCTTGACTAGTGAAGGTGAGAGTATAGTGTTTATTATATAGAAAAATATAAGCATATACATCCAAGGGGTGCATTAACTCCTTTTCCCCATAAAAAGTGGGAGGTTTTACCTTCTTGGTAAATGCCAAAACATGTGGCATAACCTCCTTACATGAAGACAAAAAAAGAGTTGAGAAAGTTGGCACATAAGGCCAAAAGAGGTTGTGAAACCCAACTACCCCATAACCCACTTAGGAAATGACAAAATAGTGGTTATGAGAGGTGGCACAACAAGCCAAAAGAGGGTGTGTAACTCAACTACCCATGTGAGGTGGAGAGTTACACATGTAGCTGAAGTATTTCACCACATGTCCTCATATAAACCACTCCTATTAACCTAAGCAAGCTTAAATAATATGTGTAGGAAAAATAAATACCCCCTAACATAAGGAAAATAAAAAACCTACACTAACACCCCCCCTTAAGCGTAGCTTAGGTGGGTGAAAATATGGGTCTCGGCAAATGCAACCATGTTAGGTACCCATGTATATAGATAGCCCCCCCAAAAGAAGAAGCCCCCCATAAAAGGAATAGCCCCCCCCCCAAATAAGGAGAGAAAGAAAGAAGGACTAAGAAGTCCCTCTTGAAGTAGACACCTATTTTATCCCAAGCAGAGATTGCAAATGAAGGAACTTGCTTTCAGTGAAGGGTTTGGTGAAGATGTCCACAGTTTGCTCCATTGTAGAACAATACTTAAGATCAATGATGCCTTCCTGAATGAGCTCCCGAATTTAGTGCATATGTATCTCAATGTGTTTCATCCTTTGGTGATGAACTGGATTTCTTGAGATCTATATAGCACTTTGATTATCACAAAAGATGATAGTAGGTTTCCTAACTGGAATACCAAACTTAGTGAGAATATTCTGAAGCCAAATAGCCTCAGTGGTGGCATTAACTGCCCCTCGATACTTAGCCTCTGTTGATGAAAGAGTAATTGCAGACTGCTTCTTACTCGACCAACAAACTGGACCAGAACCAAGTGAGAAGCAATACCCTGAAGTTGATTTGTGATCCTGAGAATCACCCATCCAATTTGAATCCGTATATCCCACCAAGTCAATATCCATGCCTGCTGCATACTGAATTCCATAATTGTGAGTACCCTGAATGTAGTGGAGAATCCGCTTAGCTGCTTTCCAATGCAACTCATGTGGCTCCTGCATGAATCTAGAGACCATGCCCACCGCATATGAAATATCAGGTCTCATATGAGTCAAGTAGATGAGACTCCCAGCAATTTGTCGATATAAAGTGCTATCAACCAAGGGTGAAGAGCACTTAGCCTCAAGTTTGACCCCAAACAAAAAAGGAGTAGGTGCAGGCTTACAGTCAGCCAAGAGAAATCTAGAGAGCATATCGAGTGCATACTTGGGTTGTCCAAGAAAGATGCCTAAAGAAGATTGAGTAATCTCAATTCCCAAGAAGTAATGTAGAAGACCCAAGTCTGACATCAGAAATCTATCATGTAGAGCAGTTTTCACTACCTTGATGGTGGATGAGTGACTCCTTGTGATCAACAAGTCATCAACATAGAGAACTAGAAATGTGAGAGTATCATCCTGGTGTAGAATGTAGACGTTCGGATCAGAATGACATCGAGTAAAACCAATTGTCAGAAGGAAGGAGTCCATCTTGACATACCAAGCTCAAGGAGCTTGTTTGAGGCCAAAGAGAGACTTTCGAAGTTGACACACAAGTGAAGGATCTTGAACAAACCCTTGTGGTTGCTCCATGTAGATTTCCTCCTGAAGGTCACCATGAAGAAAATCACTCTTGACATCCATCTGATGAACTTCCCAATGATGGGTTGCAGCAATAGCAAGAACAAGCCAGATGGAATTCATCTTAGCAACTGGAGCAAAAGTCTCAGAGTAATCAACCTCTGGAACTTGGGAAAAGCCTTTTGCTACCAAGCGAGCCTTATACTTATCAACTGATCCATCTGCTGCAAATTTTGTTCGATAGATCCACTTGCATTGAACAAGTTTCCTTCCCTTAGGAAGAGGAACTAAATCCCATGTGTGATTCCTTTCCAAGGAATTAAACTCTTCTTGCATTGCAGCATCCCATTCAGGAACACCTATAGCTTCTTGAAAAGACTGTGGATCAGAAGCCGAAGCAATGAAGAGATGTGGAGCTTGCTGAAATTGTGACCTAGTTCTTCTAGTATCTGATGGATCACCAAGCCAATCTCCTGCTGACTCAAAAGTTTGTTGAGCCCAAGGAGGCACTGAAGCTGGAGAGTTTGGGGGAGAATCATCAACCTCTAAAGGATGACTATGAGAAGAATGTGAATCCTCACCATCACTGTCATCATCTGAAGTGGAGGAAGAAGACTCCTCATTAGGATTAGGAGGATTAAGATCCTCAGAAGAACTGTCATCATCATGCAATGTCTCCAATGTGATAGTGGATGGAGAAGTGGTATGAGAAGAAATAGAAGAACTCTCCTCAAAATGAACACTCCTCTCAATGAACAACTCATGTGTAGAGGGATGGAGAAGTCTATACCCTTTGACATCATCTGGATACCCCACAAATATGCAAGGCTTGCTCTGTGGATGCATAGCCTTGCATTTCTCTATTGGAATATGGGCCCATGCAAGAGAACCAAACACTTTGAAATGCTTAACTGTAGGTTTCTAACCGGTCCAAGCTTGAAAAGGAGTTACCCCCTTCACAAATTTATGAGGAACTCAGCTCTGGATGTAACATGCACAATTGATGGCCTCTACCCAATACTGAGGTGCCAAAGATTTGGAGTGAATCATACAATTTGCCATCTCCTTCAAGGACCTATTCTTCCGTTCTGCGACACCATTCTGCTGAGGACTATATGGAACTGTGTGCTGCATGTTGATACCTTTTGAAGTACAAAATTGTTCAAACTGATTATTAACATATTCACCCCCATTATCTGTATGCAGAATCTTGATGAACTTCCCAGATTGTTTCTCTACAAAAGCTTCGAAATCTAGAAAATTCTCAAATACCTCAGACTTTTGTTTGAGAAAGTAAACCCATTTAAATATGGAAAAGTCATCAATAAATGTTAAGACATATCTAGCCCTGCTAAAAGATGGTTGTGGAAATGGTCCTGCCAAGTCACTATGTACCAACTCCAATAGCTATGGAGCTCTCCATGCTTTGCCTTTATCATACTTCTCCTTAGGATGCTTACCAAGAATACATCCCTGGCAAAATCCATCAGAAAATCGAGTAGAAGGCAACCCTGAAACCATGTCCTGTTTACTGAGTTGTTGCAAGTAACGATAGTGTTCAAGTGGCCAAATCGTTGATGCCACAAACAACTAATCTCATCTGCATGAGTGAGTAAAACTGTCGAAGGAGAGTCAGGAAAAAAGTGAGAAAACTGATATAATATGGATTGATGATCTACTTTTCCCACAGCAATAGTAGACCCATTATGCATTTCACTGATTACCACTGTATCTGGTGTGAACTCAACTCGCTTGCTAGAACTAGTGTGAGTGATCTGATAAACAGATAGGAGATTAGTTGATAAAGATGGAACACAAAGGACATCCTTAAATGTTCCTTCACCCACATCAACAGACCCTCTCCCATGCACTTCAACAGGAGTGTCATCGCCCATTAGTATGGAAGGCATAGAACATGGCTCTAAAGAGGTGAAATCATCTTTTGAAGAAGCCATGTGGTGCGAAGCACCTGAGTCAATTATCCAAGAATTGGGTTGTGAAGCAACAACAACTAGGGCCTTACCCTTTCCTTTCCCTTTACTCTTATCTGTATCCTTAGAAGATTCTTCTGATGAACTCTGTTTGACTGAATTAGGCACCTTGATATTATTCTTTTCAAGAAGATTTGAAAGGTGATCAATTTGTTTCTTTAAACACTTATGTTCATCATGACCAGGCCTCTTACAATAAGAACACTTGACCTTCTCCTTCTTAGGTTGTTCACCTCTTGATGAAGAGGTCTGATTATCTGCTTTTGAAGTAGCAGATTTCTGATCTTTTTTCTTCTCTCCTTAGTTCTTTTGTTTCTTATCTTGCTTACTAGACCCTTTTTGTTCTTTTGTGCCTTGATTTACAACTAAGGCATGTGACTTAGAGGGTTTTATTGTACCCATTTGAACCAATTTGTCTTGCTCCCTAGTGAGTTCTGTAGTGAATTCATCTAGAGAAGGCATTTTGAATGTGGTACCTAGGGCACATCTTGTAGCATAGAATGTAGAAACAAACACTGAATAGTTAGGACCAAGCTTAGAAAGAATACTCAAGATCAGTTGCTTATCATCTTTCTTAGTTCCACACCGTTCCAACTGCAATCTTACAGACTTAAGTTTAGTGAAGAAGTCTTGTATAGTATCAAAATTGGTTGGATTCAACCCTATGAGTTCATTCTCTAACTGATGACCTCTTAGCTCATCCTACTTACCAAAGAGGTTTTCCAAAGTGGTCCACACTGCATCTGGTGTAGTGGTAGATTCAATGTTGAAAAGAAGGTCTGGAGAGACTGACATATGTTGGGACTATTTAAAATTGAGTCAAAGTTTGTAGGCCTATTTCAAATTTTTGCTCTGCATGTCAGAAAAGTACCTAAATAAGTCAGTTTGAATGCCTAGTTAGCAAGGGGGTAAAATGGAGCCAGTTGATCTTCGAAGGGTAAGGCTCGGGATTCATGTCCCACACCTTTCATTTGGCCTATTCAGTGATGTGCAACTTTCAGAAGTCAATTTGGATAAGTTTATGAGGTACCCAGTTTGAGGGGTGAGCTGGAAGTGCATTTTAGGCACAAATGCAGTTTTTATTGAGTAGCCTACTTTGAGAGATTACATCTTTTGCCCTATTGGTCGTCATGGAGAAATTAAAAGTGGATTCAATTGTACGCATTAATGTGAGTCAGACTGCAAAATTTTAGGTCTTGACGAATCCATTTGCTCAGTTTTTGAAGCCAAATCTGTTTGCAGTTTCTATGTTTTGGCAAGTCCCTGTTTCGACAGCTAGTCGGAGCCCTATTTCGCATAAGTGTAAAATTTGTCTCAGTAAGCGTCATGTCAGAATGTTTGTTCCAGGCTAATGTTGGTATAAATTATGAGCTTTGTTTCAGATTTCAAGGCTCTACCAATCCGTTTGATCGGTTTTCAAAAGAGCTCATTTTACCGTCAAATTCAGTTATCCGCACTCCAGTGTTATATCAGTTAATGTAGCCATTTTGGTGAGCGCGCTGTTTGCATCCAGTCATTCTGGTGATCAAACTGAGAATCCAAAGATTTAATATGTACTTCAAGGTACCTGTGTTTCAAATTTGAGGGTCTACGGAGGTCGTTTGGTATTTTTAAGAAAGGCATCATGTGTTGCCAGAACATTGACTTCATCAGGTCTGTAGTGTCGACAAAGCCAGTTGGACATTTTCGGAAATTAATATCTCTTCGCTCGAGACTCATCTTGAGAAACCGTTTGGTAGAAGTCATCCTTGTATATCAGAGTACACGCCTGTCAGATGGCGAGCTCCAAAAAGATGTTTTGACAGGTTTGAAAATTACGTCTTCGCGATTAAATGCGAAAATTGTGGCGTAATTGCCTGAAGGTTGTAAAATGCAGATTAATTATTCGAAAATGATGCCAATCATTTCCGGAGGTATGTTTGAGGTCCATGAAGATATTCCAGAGGCCAGTAGCTTGAAAACGAATTTTTTTTTAGTCGGACCCACTTTGGGGCCCGACCTGGCTCATGCCTGTGCTTTAATTTTAATGGTGAAATGTTCTTTTTTCCTGGCAATATATGTGTATCCATATTGGCTCGAATGCAATTCACCAGTCGGACAGTGAGAGAGAAGAGAAACTCCAATACCAAATGCAAATTGGTATGTGGAAAATTGAAAGGTTTTCAAATTAAATAAAGCTGGCATGTTTTGATGCAAATGCACTTGGCAGCCATGGAGTGGAGTATGGTAAAGTTTTAACGTGCAATATTGAAACATTCAGCAAAAAATGAAATTGGCATGAAGTTAATCCCCTCCCTGCTGTGCATAAGAGCTGAACTAAAAGGTCTTTTAAACTTCCCATCAAATGCAAATTGGGCAGGTATATTGCTGCTGGTATCCTCTATGTATGGCTGGAGGAGAGTATTTAAAAAAAAAAAAACTTGATAGTGTGAGTGCAAGCTGCAACCTGAATGTTCCTTCATGCTGTGAGATGGAAGGTGGAATTCAATGTGGTTTTAAAGCACAAAGTCTTCCCTGCGTGGCATGTGAGAGGATAGAGTTTTCAAATAAACTGAAATTGGTAAGCATAGTGAAAGGGAGAAGAGGAATAAGCTTTAAAACAAATGCAATCTGTAGATGCAAGCAACAATCAGACCCTCCCTCCACATGAGCCCTCCAAGAGAATGCAATTGGTGTATACCTGAATCCTCCCATGCTGTGTGTGGAAATTGAAAGACATTAAAAATTCAAAGCAATGCAATCAATAGGTGTCTCCGGCTGCTGAATCCTCCCTTGGGTAGAATGGAATGGTGTATAAGTTTTATAAATCTTTCACAAGTGTATTTTCAGATGGAGGAAGCGTTGAAGTTACCAGCAGCAAGCTTCCAAACAAATTGAAAAATTATAGCAGATGGTGGTGTTTGAGAAAGCTGCATAAACCATTAGGCAGATAAAATTGGCAGGTGTGTGAGCTTTTGTGAGGTGGGTGACTGCAGAAGGAGGTTTAATGGCATTCAAAACCTTCAATTTAATGCAATTAGCAGCAAATAGAAGCTTCAGCCAATGCAATGGGCAGTTTTGAAACCTTCAGGAAATGTAGAAGCTTTCAAGCAAGTGCAATAAATCCACAATATTTGCTAGCTCCTCCCTCACGGTGCTGTTTGGGCATTGGAGTTTGAAGGTTTCAAAACCTTAAATGCAAAATGCCATTGAAGAACACTCAGAAATCTTAAAAAATACACAGTCCCAGGCTTAATGTTTTAATCCCACATTGGTAATCCCACATTGGCTGAGAAGTGGTATTTTTTAATCTTTATAAGCAAAAACACACTGTAGTAATATGTCTAAGCCATAAAGGCTTTTGACGGATGGTGCTTGATGGAACCCAAGGTGGGCCCACATGCGAGCACGAATCCCGAGGTAATGGAGGAGGTGAGTCGACGGTGACCAAGTGGACCCCATGCAGGCACACTTCCCGAGGCAGACAGGCGAAATTTTGCAGAGAAAGGTCGGGTTAACGAGTGAGCAAGTTCGAGATGGATCGACGATGCGCACTATTTCATGAAGGGAAGATGCACACGAGTTACACCCTGTGAAATAGCGAAAGTGAACGAGAGCCATCCACGTGTCATGATAGATGGTCATGTCAGTTCTGAAGATGACATGGCGATGAAGTGGCGTACAAGCAAGCAGCCCAGTGGCGGTGACGTGGCCGACAGGTGACAAAAGATGAGGTGTCATCCCAGGTGGCATCCGGTCAACCCCATCGACCAATCAGAGGCCGCCACATGACAAGGCGTCAGAGCACAAATGGAGGCAAAAAAATCAAAATTAAAATGAATAAATGATATAGTTCTGACTAAATTAAAATTTGAAATATTTAAATGACTGAGCACAAATGGGAATTAATTCGCCGAGGGTCTAAATTTTGGCCAAAATATAAAGTATTATATATCACCGGAAAGCTCTCAGAGTGAGGAATCTGATTATGAGGTTAATTTTGACAAATGTGGGATATTTTGGAGGCAATTTTCATGGGAAAAAAATTCAGTTAGAGAGGAGACACTTGGCAATTCAGTTGCAGATTTGATTTGGCTCCCTCTTCCTTTTATTCCCAATTCTTCTCAGTTGTAAGGGTTCCAAAAATTTGGAAAATGCTCCAGATTTGATGGCTTCCATTTTCTGAAGATCTTGACCCAAGTTTGTAAATGCTTCTGTTTGGTTTCAGGGTATAGAGATTGCAGTGCACTGTTGTAAATATGGTTTTAATTGCAGGTCTTACTTGTGTCAGGCATGAGTAATTTCCCACAAGGTTGTCTCTGTGATATGTTTTTTCATTATTATGAATTCAATCCTCAAGGAGGATGAAATTTGTCATCTCAAGGAGATTGTATGATTGTTTGTAGGCATTCTTCAATGAAGAGTTTAAATTCTATAGTCAGTCATAAATAATGAAATATGTATCCAGATCTGATGAATTTGTGAATGAATCAAATAGTGCATTAATATAAGGTATTGATGCATGAATATCTTGTTTAAAGAAAACAAACTTGCATCTATGATTCATATTTGTAGTTCTGTGAGTGACTCTGATGTCCAATGAACAAGGCACTAGTCTTTGACAGATTTGGGAATGGTCTCAGATATACATTTTAAAAGACAAATCTATTTCCCTTTATGTTTAGGGGTTAATGTTCTATCCTTCGAAAGCTCTATTTCACCTATTATTTGTATAAGATCCAGCCCATCTATACATGTTACCTAATTTGGTGAGCTTGTGGAATGGTTTGTTTGCTCATTGTTGATGCAGTCTTATGTTTGTGATTGTTGTATTCAATGCATCAAAAGGGTGTCCCCCCCTAGGTCTAGCAGAACCTGAAGTGCAGGAGGATCATTAGGATCCTATGTTATGTTGTCCCAGCCCTGAAGTGTTTCATTGATTGAGATTGGCTATCTCATAGATAGATTTACAAGTGTCTTGGGTTATCACTTTTGGTGAACAACAACATACATAGAGTACCAAAAGCTTCATCACATTTATTAAACCATTTAATCTTTTCTGCATCATCTTGAGGTTCAATTTCAAGTCCCATAGTAACACAATGATATCCATGTCTTTTCAGATATATTATCATCTTAGATTTCCATTCAAAATAATTATATGGTGTTAAAAGTAGAACTATAGATGCATCCATGATAGTAGAAAAGAAGATTGCAAAGAATCAGGAAAAGTGCAACAAAGAAGGCCCAAGAGACACCCCCCGTTTTTACTAGTCTCAGAAATCACCCCCCCCAAAAAATATTACAAGGTTGGCACTTTATAATTAGTGCATTTACAAGGCTTTTTATCAAATTATAATTCTTTTAAGAAACCAATAGAGATTTTAAATACAAATAATTTGAGACAAGATCTGAAACAAATTAGCCTTATAACTGCTTGATTTATCTCAATACCTTTCCAACAACTATTAGTTTTTGAAAAACAGAGTTGTGAGGAGAAAGATATGACCAGTTGAAGAGAAAAAGAAGCAGCTGATACAACCTTTAATATCTAATAGAAAAAGGCAAAAAAATTCAATTAGACCTGCAATAATGGAGATTTCTCATTTCCATCTTTCCGTCAAGTATTTGTTTGCAAAAATTTGACACCCGAGGCAAAAGTTGTGCAACTTTTAAGAAAGGTTGTTGAATTTCCCTGATAGAAAAATGGCTTAGGCCCTATTCAAGCTCAATTTCTGCAAAATTTATTAATTTTCGAGAAATACCATCTGAAACCTAGAAGTTTTTCGATGCTGGGAAGAAAACCCAGAAATCATTTTTTGTGAAAGTGAATAGAAGTTGGAACAATAAATCCAAAATGAAAACAACTCCAGTAAAAAAAATTTACTCTGATTTTTTACTCTGTCCTCCAAACTCTGATTTTGGTGAAGTAAAAGTCACTTTTGACTTTGTCAAGCCTTATGGACACTCTGGAAATTCTTATTAAGCTTCCAATATTACCACAAAGCTGCAAACACCCAGATCTTACAAGAACACATACATGTAAACCAGATTTAACTAGAAGTTATTTTCCTTTAAACTGTTCTGATTCTCCAGATCACACGAGAATGCAGGAGAAGAGCATACTTAGTTTTTAAGGAAAATATTAGCTATATAAAAGTCTCAAATCCCTCAAATAAAAAAAAGAAAAAGCAATGAGCTATACCAGACAATAAGCTCTGATACCATGTGAGATTCTGCGAGAAGCGAGAATCGAGCCAAGATCTGATGTCAGTCGTAGATCACATGCAACTCCTCACACAATGGATGATCGAAGATTAAAATAGCTGAGTGAAGATAATTTCAATATGAGAGAGAAATAGAGACAAAGAGGAGAATTTGGAGAAGACTCTCACTGAGCTATCACTTCACCTGCTTGACTAGTGAAGGTGAGAGTATAGTGCTTATTATATAGAAAAATATAAGCATATACATCCAAGGGGTGCATTAACTCCTTTTCCCCATAAAAAGTGGGAGGTTTTACCTTCTTGGTAAATGCCAAAACATGTGGCATAACCTCCTTACATGAAGACAAAAAAAGAGTTGAGAAAGTTGGCACATAAGGCCAAAAGAGGGTGTGAAACCCAACTACCCCATAACCCACTTAGGAAATGACAAAATAGTGTTTATGAGAGGTGGCACAACAAGCCAAAAGAAGGTGTGTAACTCAACTACCCATGTGAGGTGGAGAGTTACACATGTAGCTGAAGTATTTCACCACGTGTCCTCATATAAACCACTCCTATTAACCTAAGCAAGGTTAAATAATATATGTGTAGGAAAAATAAATACCCCCTAACATAAGGAAAATAAAAAACCTACACTAACAAATGTAAGTTACTTTAAAATCTTTGGAAGTAGATGCTATGTTCACAAAGATGACAGAAATAGAAAGTTTGATCAGAAAAGTGAAGAAGGAACATTTCTTGGTTATTCTTCTAGAAGTAAAGCATTTAAATGTCTGATCAAATCATCTAACAAAATAGTGGAAAGTGCAAATGTGAAAATTGATGAATTTGCAGAAAGAAATGATGAAGGAAATTTCAAAGAACCAGAAGATTATGAAGAATTTTCTTATGTTCAACCGAGAAGTCCTACCATGAAAGCTGTTGAAGGAAATGAAGATAATGTCCAGTTACCGAGTGATGAAGAATATCATACAAAACCTACCGAGCCTATATTAGCCAAATATGTTAGAAGACATCATGCATCAAGTCAGATTATAGGAGATAAAGATGATCTAGTGATGACAAGAAACAAACTGAGACAAAACACATGTCTGATTTCTTAATTTGAAGCGAGAATAGTGAAAGAGGCATTTAATAGTGAAGATTGGGTAAATGCTATGATAGAAGAAATTGATTAAATCAAGAAAAATAACACATGGACACTAATCCCAAGAACAAAGGACAAAAATATAATCGGTACTAAGTGGATTTTCAGAAACAAGTGAAATGAAAAAGGTGAGGTCATTCGCAACAAAGCAAGACTAGTTTGCAAAGGATATGCTCAAGAAGAAGGAATAGATAATGGTGACACTTTTGCACCTGTGGCTAGACTTGAGGGAGTAAGAACATTGTTGGCATATGCTGCTTTCAAAAATTTCAAGGTATATCAAATGGATGTTAAATCTGGATTTTTGAATGGTATACTAGAAGAAGAATTTTTCATTGAACAACCTAAAGGATTTGTTGAAGACGGGAGTAAAGATCGGGTATGCAAACTAAATAAAGCCTTATATGGTCTGAAACAAGCACCTAGAGCATGGTATGAAAGATTGTACTCTTATTTAATCAGGACTAGTTTTATAAGGACAAGTTAAAACAACAATATGTACATGAAGAAAGATGAGGACAATGGAATAGTGATCTCAGCCATATTTGTTGATGATATTATATTTTGTGGTAATGACTCCTTATGCAAGAACTTTGGAAATGAAATGTGCAAAGAATTTGAGATGTCACTATCAGTGAGATAAAGTATTTAATAGGTTTATAGATATCGCAAATGAAAGATGAGATTTTCATTACTTAATCCAAGTACATAAAGGAAATCTTGAAGAAATTTGGAATGGAGGATTCTAAACCAGTAAGTACTCCTATGACTACTAACTGTAAATTATCAAAGAATGATGAATCTGCATCTGTTGATGAGACACTTTACCAATCTATGATTGGAAAATTGCAATATTTTGTGCATAGTAGACTAGATATAGCACATGTAGTAGGTATTGTAGCAAGATTCTCTGCAGATCCCAAGGAAACTCATATGACAACAATCGAGAGAATTTTCAAATACCTGAGAGGCACTGAAGATTATGGCTTAGTATATGAAAAGAGGAATAATTTTGATCTAAAAGTTTATACTGATGCTGATTGGGTAGGCAACATAGATGACAAGAAAAGCACAAGTGGTGGAGCTTTCTTTTTAGGAGAAAGACTAGTAAGTTGGCTTAGCAAGAAACAAAGATGTATTTCTCAATCTACAGCAGAAGCTGAATATGTTGTTGCAGCATTGAATTGCACCAATATAGCATGGATTAAACAACCGTTGGAAGGTATAAATGAGAAATTTACCAAGCCAGTAACTATATTTTGTGATAATACTAGTGCCATTAACATTTCAAAGAATCTAGTGATGCACTCTAAGAGAAAGCATATATCTATAAAGTATCACTATCTCAGAGAAGAAGTTCAAGAGAAGAAAGTTGTTCTGGAATATATCAGCTCAAAGGAGCAATTAGCAGACATCTTCACAAAGCCACTACCAAGTGACACTTTTGAGTATCTCTGAAGCAAGTTAGGAGTCCTACCCCTATCTTCTACTCACTGACTGAGTTCGGTGAAAGCATCAATTCGATGAATTTATAGAATATTATGTGTGGATTGATGCTGATTTATGCAGTTTAGAAGGTTTTCTAAACGTGTGTAGGAAAAAATGAATAGAGACAATTTGATCTGACCAAGACTGAGATGTTACACAGCAAGGCAAATCACTTCATAGAGGAAGAAATCATGATTTAGTTCTTTTACTTTTTGGCATTGTTGTCAAAGGGGGAGAAGACTAAATGGTTGAAAGACTAAAATGGTTGACTACATCATAAAGCTCTGAATGATGGAAATAATAGAAGACTAATGATAGGGGGAGTAGATTGCAATAATGGAGAAGACTAAATGCATGTCAAACAACTCAGAAGCCTAATGAAAAATGGAGAAGACTTCAGAAGACAACAGATCAAGGATAATAGGAGAAGTCTAACAACAATCTGAATCCAAATCAATTTGAATATCTTGTTGGTATTACCATTTAATTTTTGGTTTTTCCATCAATGCCAAAGGGGGAGATTGTTGGCATTACAGTAAGAAAGATTGTTGATATTCAATAAGGATATTGAGAAGGTTGTTGAAGATTATTGATATAACTGAAGAAGGATGATAATTATCTTTATAACATTATTTTGTCATTGATGTCAAGAAATTGATTATCTGATTTAGTATGATGTTGCCATATCTTGAGAAGATTCATTAGAATAGAATTAAGATGTCGGTAAAAGACGCAGAAAGAATGTGATGAATAAAGGGAGGAATAAGTTATTCAATGGGAAACTCTTATCTAGTTAGACAATGATGAGATCATGATATTTATATTGTTTTGATATCCTACATATGTTGTTAATTGTAAGGTTAATACTATACTATGCAACCGAGCAAAGAACCTAGTCAGTAAACCCTAAGGTTATTGATATCAGTTAATGAAGGCGAAATGTCTACCGAGTAAAGTTTAGTATTTACCGAGTTGCAACCGAGTTATGACAATGTGCATGGGATGGATAAAAGCATTATTTAATGAAGGACAATGATTAGCTAGAGATGTATAAATGACTGGTATGTCGTGCATGAAGTTTGTTAAGGATCTATGGTAAAGGAAAATCGACAGGAAGATCTACAGCGCAGATTGAACCGCAATAACCTTATGCAAGTTCCAAGAAGGGAATGCAAGTCTCGAGGTAAGGTAAAACATTTTCAGATCGGAAGGATACATTGAAGCTAGCCAAGTCTGAAGATCTGATGGCTAAGATTGATCATGGGATATGTGATCAAGGAGATTTAGCGGTAAGCAATTGTTTATAAATAAGAAATTTTTAATAAACAATGTATGCGGGCAAGTGTATGCATAGGGATGCTACATAGTGATTACCGAGCACAGAAGCTTGGAGACCTATTTGAATAAAAGAGTATAGAGCCCAGTAGAGGGACAAGATAAGTCCTATGACTAGATTGTTTTGAGCAAATAAGAATCTACTTTAGCATTTTAGATGTGAAGTTGCAGATAGATTTTATTACTGTTATTTTTTAAGTAACAGAAAATCTCTTAACTGAGTGGACTTAACAGTCTTATATGTAAACGCTCTAGCAAGGTAACATTCTAAGTGAGTGTTTGAAATCCTTTGACAAGGTCACTTCTAACAAAGTGAAGATCCTAACAGATCTGAGGGAAATCCCTTAACCGGCTTACATCTAGCAATGTGTTTGTAATCTTTAACAGGATTTGCTTTTAACCGAGCATACTCTAGAAGAGTATATTTCTCAGTGGGTCCAAAATCCCACAGTGGTTTTTCGCTATTTGGGTTTCCACGTTAAATCTGGTGTTATGAGTGTTATTATGATTATGTGTTCATAAGTTTGCATGTTTAACAGTTTTTGGTTAAGTTGCTGAAGTATAAGTTACCGAGGTTGAATCTGTTGATTTTATGGAAGTTTAAGTTTGTATGATTCACCCCCCCCCCTCTCATCTTGTTAGCTATTGGCATCTATACTTTACATTAAGTATCAAAACTAACAATTAATTGCACCCAAGTAAAATGTGGACAGTAAAGATTCTTTGAGCCAATTAGACACATTGTCTAAATATATCACCGGTAACCTTTTGATAGTTGATCAAATTAATGAAGAAATAATCAGTGAGAAAATGAATAAAGAAAAAGAAAAATTCTTTGATGAGTCAATAAAGAAGTGCATAGGACACATAGACACCCTATTACTAGTACTTAGCAAAACAATAATGGAATTCAAAGAATTGTACAGGGACACATGCAAGAATGATATTTTGACAATGGATATAAACAAGAAAATTAGTAAAGTGCAGAAAGAAATAAATGATATAGCTAATAATCTCATCGATTCACCAGAACCCATATCGGTAATAGAGCACGAAATAGCAAGCTTTGAAGAGAAAATTGAAAAATTTGAAAAAGAGAAGGAAATAATAAAGTTCAAGGCTAAGGAACTGAAATGCAGACTTGGTCTGAAACTTGACATCCTCATCTCTTTGAGAAAAGATATTTCAGAAGCACTTGTTCTAGGACTAAAGACACCGGAAGAGGAAATGCACATACTCACTGGTACAATACAAAGGACAGAAGAAACATTGAAGGATAGTGAAAGGTTCACTGAGAACCTAAATTTTGTGCTAGCAGAACTTTTTCAGATTGTAACCAACCGGTTATAGGGTTCTAGTTGAGAACTATACTCAGTTGACATTTTTTACAGCCTTTGTCATTGATGCCAAAGGGGGAATAGTATAGATGAGAAAAATGATGGACAAAAGAGATCATCTTCTCAGGGGGAGCACACAGTTTTGGTAAAAAAAAATTGGACTTCAAATTTTGGATACATTTTTGAATTGTTCTCATGGGTGTTGCCATTAATGCCAAAGGGGGAGATTATTGGCATTGCACACTCCAATGAGAAATTGTAGGTGATTTAAGGTATTATCATTGATGGAAACCTTGCAATCCTATGGCACCGGCACCGATAGACTCTACACTGGCAGATAGTTTACCGACAGTGGCAAAGATGATTACTGGCACCTTGGCCGACAAGATTTTTCTTATTGCATATTGTATTTATTTATAATATCTTTTTTTAAACCGACAAGGCATATTGTAATAAGAATCATATATAAGTATGAGATCTTCTAGATCATTTATAGGTTTGGACATGGGAAGATTATTGTAGAAGTAACATGTGAATATTAAGGCAAATTTTGGAGTAAGGTTTATGGTTATTGTATGAGCTTAAACTGGTACTGAACCTGGCATAGCAGATGCTGAACTAAAGCAGTACATTATATTGAATTTGAATAATCCATTTTGTAAGTTAGTATCACTTCTTTTTGTAATTAAGCAGTGAGCTTTAGGCAGTTGGTCGTCCTGCATGTGTAGGCCCCTATTGTAAGTAATATCCAATCATTCGCCAGTGAGTGAATATTGTGGGTCAAAAATCCCATTGAGGTTTTTCCCACACCGAGTTTCCTCATTAAAAATCTTGTGTTATGGTGTGTTTTCTATGTTGTGCTTATTGTTCTTATTTACTGCATTAATTCTTGTTTCTCGGTACACTTTTTTGGAATGCAATTTATTTAATAAGGTCAAAAAAATTGTTAACCGGCAAGATACTGATTCACCCCCCTGTTCTCAGTACCTTTGGGAATCCGAACAATAGGAGTATTGTTCTAGGAACAATTGGATTAATTCTTGAAAAAATTTGATCCCCATAGGTAGACTTGAGAACCATTCCACATCTTTCCCTCCTAAACTCCTCGGGAAAAGGTGCATGAGATATGTTTGTTCATGTATGAACTCCATACATAAAGCACAAAATTCTCTGACATAGTCTTAAGGGTCTGAGGTACCATCATACTTTTCAAATTTTGGAATCTCCACTCGTGATAGAAATGGAGGCATGCATAAGTTTTTGTCAAATGGAAATGGGCATATTGTATCCAGAGAATGATGTTTTGAGGATTTATCCTTGTTTTTTAGTTCTGTGATTTCAGTCCGTAAGGCTTGTAATTGTTTCCTCACCATTATCAAGGGTGACTCTTCCTCTTTAGTGACAAGGGTCTCAAAATTATAGCCAGTAGGAAGTTTAGTGCCTTGTTTTGCTAGTTCTAGAAAATAGTCTTCTTTTTCTCTAGCCATGATAACCTTCATCATTTTTTGGAAATCTTTATCGTCTTGACATTTCTTTATATCAATTTCTAGAGGTTCAGAGGCTTCAAATTCACTTGATGAGGAATCACTATTGGTAGCATGGATACTGAGGTCATCATTGTATTTAGCAACTCTTCTTTCTTGTTTTGTTTCAAATATGGTGGGAGATAAGGGTTGATTAAAATCTGGCATATCAGATGATGAAGGTTTATTATTGAGCGGGTCCTTTACATAAAATGGGTTATCTTGATATGAAAAGGATTTTCCTTTGACTCTGTTGACTTTCTTACAAGAACTTCTGGTTTGATTAGGCATTTTTATCGACTGATGTGACCTAGAGTTGTTTGTGATGCAGAAGTCAAGATCAAATTTAGAGCTAGTTGTTCGTTTAACGTATTGTTTTAGAGAGACTAATAATATTTAGTCTAGTTTCAGGAAAGATCTATCCTTTGTAAGATGTGATCTAAGCTACCTAGTTTGATTTGAGAGAAGTGACTAAGAATCTGTCTAGTTTCAGGAATGATCTATCCTGTGTAAGACGCTATCTAAGTGACTTAAGTTTGATAAATAGTTGATTGAACCAGCTGAAAGATGATCGAAAAAATTGTGCAACACAATATAAAAGGTACACTGTCTAGATTTGTTTATGCTCAAGATGATGATAACCAGTTTTATGCTCGTTGTAGACTGTTTTAGGAAAGTTTGATTGTTCTGGACTAACAAAATCAGAGATTTGTACAACAAGTTTTACAAAACCATACGACAGTTTAATAGCTTCATGACAATGAAAATAGTATTCTGTACGAGTTGCTACCTATATTCGCATGACAGATGGGTGCACCTCAGATGACAAACTAATGAATGTGATGATGTTTTGTATGACACATAATTAAGGGTTAGATGACACTTCCCTAACCAGGATGATAGTTTATCAGATTTCATACGACACAGAATAAGGACCCATACGACAAATTGTAAGACCTGATGAAATTTTGTACAACACAGATATGTAGCAGGAGGATAAATTGAAAGACTTGTACGACAGTTTGCTGGACAAAAAATGAAATTCTGAGAGACTGATGATGACCAATTTTGTGATGGTGTGAATTTTTGACAATAGAGATGGACTAGTTTTTTACACGAATAGAGTTTTGATCACTGAGTTGTTTATTGTTTTCTCCAATTTTGGTATTTTAGTTTAAGTTTCAAGGATGAAAACACAGTAAAAACACAATATGTATAATGACTCCAATCACAGTACGCTAACCCTATGGAAATTGGTGAGAGAAGAAAACCTTTGCTTGCAGACTCAGGTACACACCCAATAGCTAATCAGAATACGACCGTTGAGTCTCACGCAATGGATTCTCAATGTCGTATTAGCCGACTCCAAACATTTATGGGGCATGAAATGGAAAGTATCTTGGGAGAGTTACTATCTCTCTTGCACAAAGATTATCATTGATGTCAACACCTACTAAACCTTATCAACTCTAGCACTTTGGAGAATCAGCAACATTCATCGGCAAGCAAATGACTCATACATAGTCACTGATGTACACAAGCAAGATATAATGATCACCAGCACTTAGAATGGCATGGAAAACACTTGGTTATGTCGAAGATATTGTTTGGACACTTTGTTTTGGAGACTTGTTCATTGGCATATTCGTATTAGCATATTTGTTGTTACCGATAAATAGGTCCAGGTTATACACCGGCAAGGTTATACACCGGCAAGTAAATTGATTTTATTGTAATATCCTTTAGAGCCGACCTACTAAAATTGGTCCTAGGTTATGATATAAATGTAAGATCTTATTTGTAAGATCAAATGTGGAATGCAAAAAAGGATTGTGTGAAGGTATATGCAAGAATAAGCAGAGCTATACACACAAACATCATTTGAAGGTGAAGCAAGGTTTTTGTGAAGACAATGAGAACTACACCGGTACTAAATCCAACATATGAAGATGCTATTTTGAGCAATACATCCTTATTGGATTTAACCATCCAATTGTAGTCAGCGTGACTCCTATTTTGTGTTTGAGCACTGAGCTCTAGGCGATTGGCCTTTCTGCATGTGCAGACCCCATTTGTATAAACTTACTATCTGCAGTAGTATCATCTGATTGTGGGTAAGGTTTCCCACCATGGTTTTTCCCCTCACAAGGTTTCCACATACAAATATTGGTGTTATGTGTTGTGGATGACTTTGTCTTTCTGTTTCATGCATTAATCCTTACCGGTATTGCAATTAACTGATAAAATTGTCTATCGGTATAATAGATTAGTTTACCGGTATTAAGCATTAAACTGTTTTTGGTTTGAATTTATTTGACAACTGATTGACCCCCTCCTCTTAGTTGTCTCCAGGACCTAACAATTGGTATTAGATCCTAGTCCTCTTTTTGCAAAAGCTTAATAGCTTGAGGAGATCCAATGTCTACTAACTATTTCAGAAAGGATAGTCCTAAACTTGATGGAACCAACTATGGCATATGGAATATCAGAATGGACATACATTTAAATTGCATTGGAAAGGACATCTGGGAAGTTACAAAGAATGGCTATACTGCTCCTACTCATGGTCAGCCTAATCCACCTACCTAGGGAAAAGATGAAGAAAATGATTGCAAAGCAAGATAAGCACTTTTGAGGGCATTAACAAATCAACAAATCATGGGATTATCAGATAGATCAACTACTAAAGCTATTTGGGATCATTTGGAAACACTGAATGAAGGAGATTCCACAATCAAAATTGCAAAACTTGAAAGCTTCTGGGTCAGGTATGAAAAACTAAAAATGGAAGAAGATGAAAGGATTTCTGCTTTTATAGAAAGAGTTATTGAAATTATTTTGGGTATTAAATGTTGTGGAGGAACCTTAAGTGAAGATGAAATTGTTTCAAAAGTTTTAAGAGGATTGCCACCGACATATAAAATGAAGGTTACTGCTATAAATGAGTTAAGAACAATGCCTAATACATCAGTAACTAGGGATACATTGATTGGAAAACTCTCAGCTTTTGAAATTGAGGAATTTGGTCTTATTGCTACTATAAAGACAAATTTAGCTTTTAAAGCATCAACATCATCTACACCATCATTTGAAAAATCTGATTGGAAAGCCTTTTATGCAAGAGAACTTGAGGAAAGCAGGAGAGAAAATGAAGAACTTGAAAAACTTGAAGCACTATTTGCAAGAAAAATGCCTAAAGGCCTAGTAGGAAATAAGTATGAAGGTAAAGCACCCTTTAAATGCTTTAATGGTAATAAGATTGGTCATATAGCTTCAAGATGCCCTGATAGACATGCTAGACTAAAAGAAGAAGCTAGAAGAACATACAAGCCTAACCCTAAATATCAGAGATACAAATTTAAGAAGAATAAAGACAAATCTTGTTATCTTGCTGATGAAGAAGTGACTGATGATTCTGATGAGGATCTGACAGACAATGGATGGGTTTTTGTTGCTATAATAGAAGACCAACTGACACCTACCATTCAACTGGTAGAGCAAGCCCTAGCAGCTAAAGTTGAAGTAAAGGATGAATGGATCATTGATTCAGGATGCTCACATCATATGACTAGAGATAAAAATAAATCCTTGAACCTTCAAGAATATAATGGAAGCTTAGTGAGATTTGGAGATGATAAAGCTTGTTTGATCAAAGGTAAAGGTACAATATCTCTTGATGGTAAGCATAATACTGACAATGTTTACTATGTTGAAGGTTTAAAGCATAATCTTTTGAGTGTTGGTCAATTAGTTGAAAAAGGATTTCAGTTACAATTCAAAAATGGAAAATGCAAAATCATGAATAGAACTAGTTTGGAAATTGCAACTGGTAATCAAACTAGAGGTAATATCTTTCATTTGAATAATAGTGAAAAGACATGCGTGATTGCACATATTGATGAAAGTTGGCTATGGCATAAGAGACTCTATCATGTAAATTTTGATTGCATGGTAAAGATTAGTACTACTAAGGCAGTTAGGGATTTACCTAAAATTATCAAACCTCACAATAGAGTATGTAAGGAATGTCAATTTGGAAAACAAGTTATAGCTGCTTTTAAAAGTATTCCAAAAAAATCAAATAATGCTCTTGAATTAATCCATACTAATTTATGTGGTCCAACTAGAACTAAAAGTTTGCAAGGTGATAGATATTTCATGCTAATCATTTATGACTACTCTAGAATGTGTTGGGTTACTTTTCTTAGAGAAAAATCAGAAGCACTTGGAAAGTTCAAACTGTTCAAAGCAATGGTAGAGAATGAAACCAATAAGAAAATAAAATGTATGAGATCAGATCAAGGAGGAGAATTTACATCTAAGGAATTTAATACATTCTATGAAGTGAATGGAATCAGAAGATAGCTATCAGCCCCCAGGACACCACAGTAGAATGGGGTTCTTGAAAGGAAAAATAGAACTATCTTGGATGCAGCAAGAAGTATGTTATCATAAGAAAATCTACCACATGTGTATTGGAGAGAGGCAGTAAGTACAGTGGTCTATACATTCAACAAAGTTCACATCAAAGGTGAAATCGGTAAGACCCCTCATGAACTATGGTTTGGTATTGCTCCTACTCTTAAATATTCCAGAATATTTAGAAGTAAATGCTATATTAGAAGAGATGAGTATATTGGAAAATTTGATCCTAGAAGTGATGAAGGAATATTTCTTGGTTATTCATCTAAGAGCAAGGCATATAGATTTTTTAACAAAAGATTGCAGAAAATTGTTGTTAGTACAAATGTGAAGATTGATGAACAATTCAGAGGAACTTCAAGGTACATAGACTCTGAACTGGCAGCAAAGATTCTAACAAATGAACCTACATTGAACCCACCAGTATAGAATTAAGATCCAGTTACACCGGTATCATCTGACAATTCCATAGTAACTGAGGAACAATAGCAAATGAAGACACCCCGGTATGTAAGACTGAATCACTCTGAAGATCAAATAATTGGAAACAAGTATAAAGGAGTTATGACAAGAGAAAGATTGGCAAATGAAGAGGTATGTCTTATTCCTCAAATTGACCCATCAACAATTAATGAGGCATGTGAAGATAAACACTGGATTAAAGCTATGGAAGAAGAATTAGAATAAATTAAGAAGAATAACACTTGGACAATAGTTCCCTGGCCTAAAGACAAAAATGTAATTGGAACCAAATGGGTATTTAGAAAAAAACTTAATGAAGATGGTAAGGTTATTAGAAATAAAGAAAGACTAGTGTGTAAGGGATATTCTCAGAAAGAAGGAATTGATTATAATGAAACCTTTGCACCGGTAGCTAGAATTGAGGCAGTTGGATTATTCTTATCTTTTGCAGCACACAAGAACTACAAAGTATATCAAATGGATATTAAATGTGCATTTCTGAATGGAGATCTTGAAGAAGAAGTTTATAATGAACAACCTGATGAATTTTCTTTGAAAGATAACAAAGATATGGTTTGTAGGTTAAGGAAAGCTTTGTATGGGTTGAAGCAAGCTCCAAGAGCTTGGTATGCAAGATTAGATAAGTATCTTTTGAAGATTGTTTTTTCTAAAGGTAATGATGAAAGCAACTTATATTATAAAGTGACAAATAATGACATCTTGGTTATAGAATTTTTTGTTGATGATATAATCTCTGGAGGAGAAGATGGATTATGTTAAGAATTTTCTATTGAAATGCAGCAAGAATTTGAAATGTCTATGATTGGAGAAATAAAATTCTTTTTAGGATTGCAGATTTCACAGACTGATAAAGGCATATTCTTGAGTCAATCCAAGTACTTGAAGGAGTTAGTAAAGAAATGTGGGATGGAGAACTCTAAACTGATAAGCACACCTATGACCACAAATGACAAATTATCACTAAGGGATGAATCTACACCTGTTAATCTGACTAGATACAAATCTATGATTGGAGGTTTAGTGTATTTAACACAAACAAGACCTGATATCATGAATGCAATATGTATTGTTTCAAGATTTCAGAGTAATCCTAGAGAAAATCATGAATCAGCAGTAAAAAGGATTTTCTGGTACTTGCAAGGCACTAGAAATCTTGGATTATGGTATCCTAGAGATGAAAACTTTGAATTATGTGCATACACAGATGCAAATTGGGTAGGAGATGTGGATGATAGAAAAAGCACCACTGACGAAGCATTCTTTCTTGGAAGCAGATTAATTTCTTGGTTGAGTAAGAAACAAAGTTGTACATCTTTATCAACAGTTGAATCAGAATATGTTGCAGCAGCAACTAACTATACACAAGTATTATGGCTTAAGCAAATGTTAAAGGACATAAAGGTAAAATGCAATGAACCTATAACTATCTATTATGACAACACTGTAGCAATTGATATATCTAAGAATCCGGAATTACATTCTAAAACCAAACATGTTTCTATCAAATTAAATTTTCTAAGGGAAAATATTGAAGCAAAAGAAATAAAACTGGTTTATGTGAATACTAAAGAGAAGATTGCAGATATTTTCACTAAACCTCTGCCTAAGGAGACTTTTGAATATCTCAAAGATCAGCTTGGGGTCATACCCCCACCGGTAGAGACTTAGGAAGTTGATGTTTGTCATCGACCGACATAATTAATAGAGAAATCTCTTACTCTGGCTTTGATGAGGAAGCTACTTCAAAGGGGGAGTAGTTGGTATACTGAATTGGTTGGTATTTTGTATCTGAAAGTTTTTTTTACTTTGGCATTTGATGTCAAAGGGGGAGAGATTGATATGGAAAAACACATTATCTCTTGAGGAGAGATTATTCATTGGGGGAGAGATTGTTACTCTTTGTATCTGTATTTTGATTTGTGGTTATGATCTCTTTTGGGAGATTGTTGGCTTTTGTTGGCTTTTGATATTTGGCATTTCTGTTTTGGCACTTTGATGGTTTTTCCATCTTGTGTTGCCATCAATGCCAAAGGGGGAGATTGTTGGTATTTTGGTATGGTTTTGTCATTGATGTCAACACCTACTAAACCTTATCAACTCTGGCACTTTGGAGAATCAACAACATTTACCGGCAATAAAATGACTCACGCACAGTCACCGGTATCTGGTACACCGACAGGATATAATGATCACCAACACTTAGAATGGCATGGAAAACACTTTGTTTTGGAGACTTGTTTGTTTTCATATTCGTATTAGCATATTTGTTGTTACCAGTAAATAGGTCTAGGTTATACACCGATAGGTTAATCTTTTCCAGATCAGCATGGCACACTATGGAGATGATTTATTATTGTTGTAAATGCATTAAGTTGACATGTTGAATCGGTTATTGCATCGGGCATTAATTTATTTGTAAATTGATTTTATTGTAATATCCTTTAGAGTCGACCTACTAAAATTGGTCCTAGGTTATGATATAAATGTAAGATCTTATTTGTAAGATCGAATGTGAAATGTGAAAAAGGATTGTGTGAAGGTATATGCGAGAATAAGCAGAGCTATACACGCAAACAACATTTGAAGGTGAAGCAAGGTTTTTGTGAAGAAAATCAGAACTACACAGGTACTGAATCTAGCATATGAAGATGTTATTTTGAGCAGTACATCCTTATTGGATTTAACCATCCAATTGTAGTCAGTGTGACTCCTATTTTGTGTTTGAGTAGTGAGCTCTAGGCGCTTGGCCTTTCTGCATGTGCAAACCCCATTTGTATACACTTACTATCTGCAGTAGTATCATCTAATTGTGGGTAAGGTTTCCCACTATGGTTTTTCCCCTTACAGGGTTTCCACATACAAATATTGGTGTTATGTGTTGTTGATGACTTTGTCTTTCTGTTTCATGCATTAATCCTTACCTGTATTACAATTAACTGATAAAACTGTCTACCGGTATAATAGATTGGTTTACCGATATTAAGAATTAAACTATTTTTGGTTTGAATTTATTTGACAACCGATTCACCCCCCCCCTCTCAGTTGTCTCCGGGACCTAACAATAGCTAATCAGAATATGGTTGTTGAGTCTCACACAATGGATTCTCAATGTCGTATTAGCTAACTCCAAACCTTAATGGGGGCATGAAATGGCAAGTATCTTGGGAGAGTTACTATCTCTCTTGCACAAAGATTATCCTCCCTTTCTAAGGTGAACTGGGTAGTTTCTAATTTTAATTAGAACTAGTAAGGGATCCATTCAACATGTTAGGGTATAAACTCAATTAAGAGGTCTCCTAGCCTTGAAAACCAAGGTTTGATATACCCAAAGGTACATAGGTGAGCTATTCCCGAGAATTGTCATTGACTTCATTTTCATCAAATCATGTTTATTTTATCGTGGGTTGAAGTACTTGGCATTTAGTCGTTCCCAGTTGGATTGTTACCCTCTCACCAACCTTAATGGCTTTGGCCTTATAGGCTCCTTGGGAGGGCAGGCCCACTAAAGATATACAAATCTCAAACTTAGAAAAATCCTCAAGGGTCTGGATTTTTGGTTGTCTATGCAAACAAGAGCATACTCTCCTACCTCTCAGAATTTTCTTAAAACACAAAAGATAGATTTTTTCATTAACCAGATAGCAATTTAGGTGCCTAAAAATGAATTTAAAGAATATACAATGTTTACTCGAATCTCCTCAGGCAACTTGCAAAGATAATGAATTAGTAGTCATATTGTCTTTGTTTGACAAGCATATTCTTCGACAAGCATTCTGTAAAAACTGATTAGGCTGTGAAAAATCCTTTAGATAGATGAACAACAAGCCAAGGTCAGCATTAGCTAGATAAAAATTGAATAAGAAAACCTAAAGAATGAAATCTTCTTTTAAACCTGAAACACAGAATATCGTATGATGATTCTCACTAAGTCGTACAATAATTTGTACGAGATCCATAGTAACTGTATGGACGAAAAATCCGAAAAAAGTAAAAATTTGAAAAATAAGAAAAAGTTAGTCTTTGATGCTAAAAAGATGTAGTCTTCTGCCCCACGGTGGGTGCCAGAAATGTGTGTGTGAAAAGTGGAATAAGTACGTGCAAGTTGTAAGACACATCACTTCAATTAAGTCATTACATGTATGGTTAGATAGATATAAGCATGAATAATTAAACCATAACAAATCGACCCATTGCCTTCTAAAAGATGCGAGTATAGATTTGCTCTCAGATTTGTATAAGTAATACCAGTGACTAGAATACACCAAGACGAAGGATTTTATTTATATGAGCATGATATTAAGCTAAATGGATGCAATATTATGCTAGATGGATGAATAGTAGGCTATATGAATTCAAGCAATCATAATTGAACTAAATATGCAAAAAAGCTAAACTAAGATGCAATAATCTCAAAAAGCAAGCACAATATCTTCAATGACTCCAGAGCAAAAACTGTATAATAACAATAAATCTCCAGGGTATTTTGAATGAGAGATGAAGCCTGAATTTATAAAGAATCAAAAGAGAGACCAACGGTCAAGATCAATTAGCAATGAGTGGTTGAGATAATTCAAGAAAAAGCACAATTTAAGATAATTGAAATAATTGAGAGATCAAATTCAGTTAACCTTGAGATAGATTATAATTATAGTTTGATTGAAATGCTCAAATTCAGGTAACCTTGAGATAGATTACAATTGTAGTTTGATTGAAATGCATTCAGATTATAAGTTTGAATTCGCATTGGAGATATATTTCAATTAATTCCATGCACTTGAGATAAAAATAGGTGATTCCATGCATATTTGTTTGATTTATTAAAAAAAAAAGTCTTTTCAATGCAACTGAACTTCTTTTCTCAAAAGCTTTGAGTTCCAATTTTGGAGAAGATTAAATTCATTGAATGATTTTTATGATTTCAAGTTATCTCAATTTAGAAGAAGAAATAATATCTCAAGTTTGATTTCTCTCTCAATTCAATTCTTTTATTTTATTTTCAATTTAACTCTTTCTTTGTAATTAATTCCTCTTTTGTAATAAATTAATCTCTTTTTTATATTAAATGATAAATTTATTAATTAATTAAATATGCTAGGATATTTAATAAATTAAACAGGACAATTGATCAAAATGATTTATTTGGAATGATTTAATTAATTAAATAAATATTTAATTAATATAGAATAATTCACTTGCTATGTGACATTTAATGATTGAAGAATTAATTAATTGTGTGCTCAAGATTGATTTAATTGCCTTTGGTTAGGACATTGGTGATCTGGTTGAGATTAGGGGCCCATGGTTTAGGTGACCATTTTTAGGGTATTACATTTGCCCCTCTTTAAATTAATGTGTGAGCAGTGCATTGGTTCAAAGAATAGTTGATGTCTAGGAGATACTAGCTCTGAACTTGATTGATCATGAAGCAAATGAAGAGTGAGGTGTTTAGCTTGATTTGAAGCGATGAAACTGAATAGAGTTGATTAAATTGAAACCGATCCCGAACTTGATTACTAGGACAGATGAAAAGAAAATATATTGAACTTGAACTTGATTGATCAAGAAGCAGATCTTACTGATCTAGAACTTGATTGAACTAGATGCAGTGAGCGAAGATAAAATCGATCTTGAACTTGATGGATCAAGACACAATGAGCGAAGATAAAATTTCCAACTGATTTAATGTGATAAAACTAAACACCTGCTTAGATTGAGCGTGTGATCAAAGATACTCTTTAAACTTTTGATTGAGTTTAAACAAATAATCTGCTTGATTTGAAGCGATGAAACTGATTAGCATTAAGAGATTGATTCAAATGAAGACAAATATCAGCTTGATTTAAAGCGATGAAACTAATATGCCCCTAGTGATTGATTCGATTCAGATAACTAAGAGATCTCAACTTGATATGAAGCATTGAAGTTGAGATGTGATAAGGTTTTGTTTGACATTCTTTAGTTGAAAATATTTTTTCTCGACTTTTGATGAAGATTTGAATTTTTTCTCGACATTGAAGATGTGAGGTCATGAGGTCACGAGTATGCCTCCTTGGGATAGAAATCGAAAGATAATGAGGGTACATGATGATTATAGGAAATTGTTGGTGATGATAATGACTTGAGCACAAATATTTAATCAGAGGACCATTCGAAGATTTAGCAATGATTGATGAGAAATTGAGCGCTAAGTTGAGAATGATTGAGCATTTGATGAAAAAGTGCTAAGTGGTCTAACTTGTGCAAAATTGACTAGGAGAATGATCTCAGATTTTCATTTAGATCCCGAAAATGGAATCAGGACGCACAAATTAGCTAAGGGTACAATTTTCATGTCCATCGGAGCAAGTTGAAAAATTAGGTTTTTGGCTATATATGGGGTCCAAGTGTCATTTTCAATTCATTTGAACCTCTCCAAATTTGAAATTCAAAATGCCTTTTGCAAAGAAAAATGGTCATCTCGATCTAGAAGCATCGATTCAAGCACCAGAGACATCATAACCGACCTCGGAACTACAAGCCAGCAGTAAGAGACTAATCTTTTGCCTTTTTATTTCATCAATTTTGATTTTTGGTTGAATTTTTTGCTTTTCCATGGCATTAAAAATTGGTCAGTTTCATTTTTTCATGCAAAACCATACTGTGTCTCATATGACAAACTGTCTTTTTTTGTTTCATCGTTTTAGGCCATTAGATTTGTCATCTAGGAAATCCCCTTGTATCATACGAAAGTTTTCTTGAAAGACCATTTTATCGTGCAAATGCATGTAGTTTATCATATGGGAGTCTTTTGTCGTGTTGTATGATTTCCTAACTCGTACGAGTTCCTGCTTAGACTGTCAAATGTCATATGAAAAATAGTGATCATTTTTAAGGGTTTAAACATGAAAATTTGTTTTTGCAATTGATGTATTTGGATTTGCATAATGTCTAAGTAGTTGTATAGCAAAATTTGGATGATTGTCTGATGCGCTATTGTTTGATTCTTGCAGGTTCGATTGCCACATGTACTATTTTGGTTGGTCTATCCTCCTAGAATGATTTTAGTTCATGAGTTATCTCACCTTTCTGATATCTCATTTGCAAAAAACAGAGTCCGAATGCACAAGATATGCCCCTGGGGGTGCAAACTACAACTTCAAATTTCAACTAGAAAAACAATTTTGCAAAATGAAAAAATCAAAAAATTAAACCTCCATCTTTGGATTGGGCTCAGAAAGAGCTTTCCAACGGTATATGGTTTTCCCAATTTTGACTCCGTATGACCAAATTATGGCGAAAACAAAAAAACACCTCTTTTAGGGCACAAAGAGAGTCAAAGAAGGGCCATGCATGTTGACTATACTGCTAATGTTAGCATGATGTCATGTTCATGTCAGTAGCCAAAAATCAAAATCCATTTAAAAAAATATATTTTTTATTTTTATTTTTGACGAAAAATTTCTGATGCATGTACAGGTACGACGGTATGGATTTTTCGTGCCTTGAAAAAGCATGCCAATGAAAAAATCATGCCCTTGATGCCGAAAATAATAAAATTATATATCAAAATTCATGGAATCGACCTTCTTAATCCAACTGAGAGGTCCTTTTGGGCCAAAAAGCTCCAAATTTTTAGGTACCCTCTGGAATAGAGAAAAATCCTCGAACTTTGAACCCTTGTAAAATGGACTCTGTATATCGGATTTTAGCAAAATGAAAAGCAATCCCGACTTCTTCAAGCCTTCTAAACTGATGGTGAGCTCCAAAATAACCCACGATGAATAATTTTTTATGTAAATGCAAATAATCTCCAAAAAAGCGAACAAAAATCTTCAGATCTGGAGCTCAGATACCATGTTAGAATTCATGATTGTTGAATTCTCACAAGCCCAAATAATCATATGCAAGAATATCTGTTACATACAAAGGATAAATTTTACAACAAACGACAATATTGAAAACAATAACAAGAACTGAATGCTTGATTGAATATTGTTTAATTACAATGAAGGATATGACATCCTTATAAAGAAATTAACTCTAAAGATAGAAATCTTAAATGGTGGAGTCTACAAGATAGACTGAGAGTTAAAATAGAATGCATGAATTAGTCATGTATGCACAAAAAGAATAATAGACTAATTAATGCATGATACTCTCCAAATTCTAAACATAGTTTGTTTTTCTTAGTTTGCATTATGCATGGAGAGATATTAATTAATTATTCATAATTAATTAATTAACTAACTAATATATGCCAATGATTAATTACTAACTAAGGCATCGATTATTTAGTGAATTAATGCAATTAAGTGAATAATTGATAAATGAATTATTTATTCCAATAACTATAGTGTAGTAATTTGAGATGTTATTGATGTCACCACTTTTGAACAAGGGGATGACAACACTATTTGACCAATTTGTTGGAAATCCATTTTGGATGAATCCATTGAATATTATTTTGATGTGAGGTGTGAACATTTCCAATCCTCATCTTAAGTGTTTACCTTGTATGCCATCAATGTTTCGAGCTTTACCTACTGCAAGCTTTCTAATTCCTTCTTTAATATTGTCTGAAGAGAAGAGTTTAGTTCTTGAACTCATTATCAGAGGGGTGTCTCTATCTTGATCTCTCTCATATAGATACTTTGCATATTCTAGCCATTGAATATTTATGATATTTTTTTCTTTGCCTATGTCTCTTTGTTGAAACTCTTTCCAAAATCCTCTTGGGTTGTGCCTTCCAAGTGTACAATTAGTGCTTTTCTTCTTGTTTGCATGTAAGCCTGTTTTTTCATTCTCACTAGTTTTGTATATTCCTTGGTATTGCCTCAAAAGGTTGTAAAAGTGGTAAAATATCCTCAAAGTATGAAACATAGAAAAATCCCCTCAAAAATGCCTTTGCAGGAACAATATGGTAAAAATCCCCTCAAAAGGTGTAATATGGCACATTTTCCCTCAAAATGTAAAAAGTGGGAATTTTCCCTAATAAGGCACAGTTTCCCTCAAAATGTAAAAAATGGATAGTTTCCCCGCTAAGGCACATTTTCCCTCAAAATGTATAAACAACAAAAAATTTCCTCAATGAAAAAAGTGGAGAAATTTTCTACAAAGGAATCGCAAAAAGTGGAGACAATCTCCCCAAAAGCACATTTTAAAGAGCATTTTTCAACTAAATCACTAAAATGGCCACAACTTTCTCATTTCTTAATGAAATTTAGAAATTCAAAATGTTTCAAAAATGTGGTGATGAGAGGAACAAGTATCAATAAATAAATTGAAGATTTTTTTTGAAATGAAAAAATTGTTCACAAATATTTAAAACATGAATAAAAATTTATTTTAATGAAAAATTTGGAATTCACACACATAAATTAGTAAAATGACCATAACTTCCTCATTTTTTAACAAAATTTAAAAATTCAAAATGAATCAAAAAGATGATTGTTGGCATTTGGCATTATAAAAGACAATGAAGGATTGTTGACATTTCAATAAGGATATTGAGAAGGTTGTTGATGATTATGGATATAAATGATTAAGGATGTTTACTGTCTTAATATTATTATTTTGTCATTGATGTCAAGAAATTGATTTTCTAATTCAGTATGATGTTGCCATATCTTGAGAAGTATGATTTGAAGAATATAAAGATGTCGGTAAAAGACACAGGAAAGATTATGATGAATAAGAGGATGAATAAGGTATTCAATGGGCAACTATTACAGAGTCAGACAATGATGAAGATCATGATGTTTAGAGTGTTTTAACATCATACATATGTTGTAAATTGTAAGGTTAATACTATACTATGTTATCAAGAAAGAACCTAGTCGATAAACCCTAAGGACCCTAGTCGGTAAACCATAAGGTTATCGCTATGGGTTAATGAAGGCGGAATGTCTACTGAGAAAAGTTTAGTATTTATCAAGTTGTAACCGAGTTGTAACCGAGCTATAACAGAATGCATTAAATGTTTACATGTGTTATTTAATGAAGGAAGCTGATGAGCTGGAACTGATTAAATGATTGGTATGCCGTAAATATAGTTTGTTAATGAATCTATGGCAAAGGAAGGTTGGCATGAAGATCTACAGTTCAGATTGAACCGCAATACCCTAGCACAAGTTCCAAGAAAGGTATGCAAGTTCCAAGGCAGGGTAAAACATTTTCAGATCGAAAGATGCATTGAACCTAGACAAGATTGAAGATCTGATGGCTATGATTGATCATGGGAAATGTGATCAAGGAGATTAAGTAGTTAGCTAATTGTTTATAAATAGGGAACTGTTGATAAACAATGTATGCGGGCAAGTGTATGCACAGGGATGCTACATAGTGATTATCGAGCACTGAAGCTTGAAGACCTGTTTGAATAACAGTATAGAAGCCCAGCAGATGGACAAGATTAGTTCTATGTCTAGATTGTATTGAACAAATAAGAATCTTCCTTAGCATTTTAGATGTGAAGTTGCAAATAGATTTTTATTACTGTTATTTTGTGAAAGTGACAGAAAATCTCTTAACCAAGTGGACTTAACAATCTTATTTGTAAAACCCTCTAGCAAGGTGACATTCTGATTGAGTGTATGAAATCCTTTAACAAGGTCACTTCTAACAAGGTGAAGGTCCTAACAAATCTGAGGGAAATATTTTAACCGGGTCACATCTAGCAATGTGTTTGTAATCTTTAACAGGATTTGCTTTTAACCGAGCATACTCTAGAAGAGTATATTTCTTAGTGGGTCCGAAATCCCATGGTGGTTTTTCCCTATTTGGGTTTCCACATTAAATCTGGTGTTATGAGGTTTATGATGTTTATATCCTTTTGAGTTTGCATGTTTAGCAGTTTTGGTTATATTACTAAAGTATATGTTACCGAGGTTGAATCTGATGTTTCTATGGAAGATTAAGTTTGTATGATTCACCCCCCCCCCCTCTCATCTTGTTGGCTATTGAATCTGTACTTACATTTAGTATCAGAACTATAAATGATGACAAGGGGAACAAGATTCAATGGACCATTTGAAGAAATTTGTGAAAAAAAAAGCTACTCATGAATGTTTAAAACGTGAATAATTCACATTTTAATGAGAAATTTGAAATTCACAGGCATAAACAAATTGATTTTTAGATCAATTGAAACATGAGTGTCTTTGCAATCTGAATATGAAGTTACAAATTAATCATTTATTGGTTTATTTTACAAAGACTAAAGGAAATAATAAAGTTTTCATTATTTCTTTTGAAGGGAATTTATAGTTACTACCAATTTAATTTCTAATTATTAGTTTATTTTTTAGAGCTTGTTGAAGAAGGAATGTTCTAGAACATCCTATGTGCCATCTATCAAAGATGTTGATGTCATTCATGTGCCAAATTTGAAGTTCCACCATTGATTTTTACTGATTGAATTTGAACCTTTGATTATTTTGTAATGAATTTTTTGATTGCTATGTTTTGTAAATAGCCTAGAACTATCTCATTTTAAGGAGGAAGAGAAAGGAGATGGAAGTTAGAATTAAAGATCGATCAGAGCTCTAAGAGAGATAACTATTATAATTTTATAGAAATCCTCTAAGTGATCTTAAATCCTTAGGGAAATTAGACTAAGCCTGGAAATTGTTGATCATTGTGGAACATGTAGTTGGAGGACTACCAATTATTGTTCACTTCATGGTTTCCTATTGCTTGGATAGTGAGATTGTTAGAATGTGCTTATGAAGATTGCAAATGTTGATATAAAGAAGGTCATTGTGATTATAAATTTGACTCTACTTGTCATATTTCTTAAAATCTCAATTTGCAACACTAGAATTGAGGTGCATTTCAAATATTTTTGAGTGTGACAAGATCTCTTGGGAGATTGTGTTACAAGCTAGGGTTGTCGTTGCACAAAAATATCGACCTGTTAATGCCCAATATAACCACTAGACTTATAGAATCCACAGGAGGCTATTAAACCATGTCGTGAATCTCCACGAGGGATGTTGGTCCACTACCAACAATCCCCATCCCAACATCAATCATCGCCGCCTACATGATTCGAACCTATGACCAAGCTCTGATACGGCTTGTTACAAGCTAGGGTTGTCATTGCACCAAAAGATTGATATGTCAATGCCCAATACAACCACTAGACTTATAGAATCCATAGGAGACTATTAAACCATGTCGTGAATCCCTGTGAGGGACGCTGGCCCACTGCCAACAGATTGCACCATCTATGTGTAATTGTCATAGGGTTTGGTTAAACACAAATTGATAAAATAATCTCATTTTTATAATTTTTTAAAGCATATTTTTGCATGATCATTGTAAACTTAGATTTTCTAACTTTTCTTATTTCCAAACCTTTTTCTTTTGAATTTTCTTTGAGGTTTGAAATCCCTAGAATTCACAAATTTTAAAGCATTACATATAATAAATTTGATGATAAAATGTGTTCTAAAATACTTGAATATAATTAGATTAGAGATATTTGAACACAAAATGAGGTTGATTTTGTGAATCTAATGACTATCTTTAGAATTTGATCATTTTTTATAGATCCAACAATGTAAGTCCCTTGGTGAAAACAGTAAATACAACAAACCCTGAGCAACATCAGTATGTCCAGAACTGACATTTTCAAGCCTTGGATTAATAATACATTAATATTTCAAGAGAGATAGGTTTTGTTCATGAATTTATTTGTATGTGATGTGTGAGTAACATCCACAAAAACAGGGACTTGCTTCTATGAGCCCTCAAAATGCACACTCCTATGTATAGGCTTGGGGTCAATGAGGTCCATTGGGCACATTGGTGGGTGCTTGGATGATTTTAATATTATCATTTTTTGTTCTTGTCCTCTACATTTTCTAACTTTGCCCAAGGAAATAAGTGTGTGAGAGCCTCTGCATTAAAGAGATGAAACCCTTAGTATATGTTTATAGCTTCTATAAATACAATTTTTAAAATATTATTATGTATACCCATTTTGTTTTTATTTTGGTATCTTGTTTGCTTTAAGTTTAATCTTGAAAATGTAGTGTATTTGATATTTTCAATTTGTTTTGAACCAAATTTAATGTTAAATATATGTTTACTTAAGAATAAAGTTGTATCAACTTGGAATTAATCTTCAAAATAAGCCAATTTTTTAGTGTATACAATAGTAATTTGATTTAGTAATAATAAGTTTCATGTGGTAATCACCTCCCATCTTAGCTGATATGATAGTAAACTCTTACAATTGACAAGCTATACTTACAAAAATAAATAAAAATAATAAATAGTTTTTAAAAATATGTCAAGGTATACATGATCCTATATTATGATCTCTATCATGTTGTCACATTGATTCTAGATGTCTAACCATCTATTATCATAGTTGGAAGACTCGTGGGACTCGCCACGGACTCGCCAAGACTCGCGAGTCTATTGGTGGGCCGAGTAGACTCGCCAAGGACTTGCGAGTTGAGTCTAGATGGATCCTGGCACAAGACTTGTGAGCCTGTGCCAAGGACTCATGCGATTCCTAAGTCGAGACTCGTGAGTCTGACTTAAAGACTCACAACATACAAAATGACACCCAACCATGTTAAAAAGTGGTTTTTAAAAAAAAACATTCACTCATTTTCCATTCTTATTTGCTCAAAATAGGTTTGTAGGGTTTGAAGAAGGAGAGAAAACAAGATCAAAACAACAAAAGAGATCTAGGTAAGGATTTTTCCTTCTCTTTTTTTTTTTTTTTCATTTCCATGTTTTGAAAATAAAAAAAATCTTGAAAAACAAAGGGATATGCTGCCAAAAAAATTTCTATTTCTCTTCCTAACTTATTTCCTTATATTTTTTCTTGTTTCAAATGCTATTTTTCTCAAATGATTCAAATGTATCATTTTTTTTGGTTGATTTTCCACAAAACCCTGCTGATTTTTTTTTCATATTAAAACAACAATGGCAAGTTCAACTCCAAGGGCAACCCCAAAGCCAAGAAGAAAAAAAGACAAAGCATGGAAGTATAGGATACCAAGAAACAAAAAGGGGGAGGTCACTTGCATCAAATGTAGCAAATGGATGACCACTAAAATCAATAAATTAAAATACCACTTTGCACAAATACTTGGACAAGGTGTGGAGATTTGTGACAAAAGTATTCTGGAGATTATTAGAGAGATGAAGGCCCTTTTTGCTAAGTATGATATGCAAAAGGAAGAAAGTCAAAAAACAAAAGAAGCCATAGCAACTACAATGAATCCCACATTGTCCACTTTGGGTCCCCTTGGTCGCACTAATGGAAGCCCAAATTTATGTCAATCACTTTCATCTTTTGATGACAATGAGGGTGAGGCTAGTGAGACTCCTCTTAGATCAAACCCTAATTACTTTGTTCCATGCAATATTCCAGGAGCACAACCTTCACTTGAAGGTACATGATGGAATAGAGAGAAGCATGAACAAGAAAGGATAGCAACAAAAAAATTTTGGTTTTATAATAATTTACCTTTCAATGCAGTGAACAATGCATATTGGGAAGGTTTGGTTAATGCATTTATAGTTGCAGGTGAGGGGTTTAAGGCCTCAACAAGTAAAAACTTCAATGGTCCATTGTTAGAGAAAGCCATAAAAAAATACACAAGTAGTGGTTGATGATTAGAAAATATTTTGAAGGAGAAAAGGATACAACATTTTATTAGATAGATGGACATATGGACGAAATATGACTCCTCTCGACTTCTTGGTGGCCTCAAATGGTGTAATGGTATTCCTAAATTCTATTGATGCCTCAAATGAAATAAACAATACAGAGACTTTGTGTTGGCAACAACAATGAAGGAAAAATGAGAGGGGGGGTGGTGAATCAGTTTTCACCATATTATCAGACTTAAGCTTAAACACAAATTTGATAAACTGTAGCAACAAAGAAGATAAGAAAATAGATGGCACAACACACAATGCCAAGATTTTGACGTGGAAAACCCGATCAAAGGAAAAACCACGGTGAGAACCTACCCACAATAAGATGATACCCTTCTGTAGTATGTGTAAATATTACAATGGGGAATGCACTGGCATTTAGGCTCACTGCCTAGAGCTCACTGCTCAAAATATAATAACCTAGAAGGGTACAACCCCTAGAAAAGTCTCACTAACTTACAATAATATTCAAACCACAATCTGAAAGGAATGAACTGCGATAATAGCATTTGCTAATACTTGATGACAATTCCGGTTAGGCACACATGTATGCTCTGCAATCCACCAAAAATATGTTCAATCACACTGAAGGATGAATTCCTTTGATCACACATATACCTTTCTCTGATAATGCAGACACCACACCAATACCCAAATTACATGACTACATCACCTATTTATAACAATCATCATTCTTGACAACAAGGTTAGTTAAACCCTCATCTCACAATTACAAAATTACATCACATGATACAAATATCAAACTCTGAACCAATACAATGATATACATGATATAACTGATAAATACTAATAGGGGGGGTGAATTAGTATACCAAACATTACTGAACTCAAACACTTAAGCAGTTTGGTAGTCAACTGGTAAAATGGATTTACTAACAAACAAGTTAAGACAAATGCAAACTGTAACGTATGCTAGAATTCATCTTCAAATAAACAAAGTTATTAATTAAAAGCACAAGGGAAATCATGAATCCCTATCTAATCAACAAATCTAAGAAACCAGACAATGAAATGATACAATCAAGCAAAATAGGAATTATAATTTCAATCTATAAAAACTCCCTATTCCATGACTGTGTATTGCTTCCATTGCTCTTCTCCTCTTCATGGTATGATGGCTCTTAGATATTGCACTGGTAACCTGCAAGTGACACAAAGATTCAAAGTTTGTGATTCTGAAGAACTGTAAGGTTGGATGTTCAATTTATAGAAAATTGGAGAAGATTGATTGAAAGCTGGAACAGATTGATCAAGAGGTGTGAACTTAGGTGAGCTTAAATGCAAGTTGATAGTTGAACTACTGATTGTAGGAGTGAAACTCGATAGATTGAATAGATTAATTGAGTCAACTAATTGATGAAAGAGTTAACTAAAGGAAGAAAAAGAATGATTGGAGGAAATAAAGAAGATGACACGGAGAGCTTAATTTAGAAAAAGCTAACTGAAAGATGAAAATAGAGATTGGAGAGATAAATGATTTAATTAATTAATTGATTGAATTAATTAATTTAGCATGTGCTTGCATTTAGATTTAGATTATTAATTTAATCTTTGCATGAGATATTATTCAAATAATTGAATTTATTAATTCAATTTAGTATTTGAATATATTTAGAACTTAACTTTGTTTTTCAATTTGGTTTTTGAAATCATGCACATGTAATTGAAGTTGGAAGAAATTAGAAGAAATAATTAAATGAAATTAGAACTTACAGATTTTGAAATAGAAGAATTAATTAGTTAATTAAATAATTCAAAGAAATTATTTAATTATGTAGAAATAGAGTTTAATTTAAATAATAAAGATTATTTAATTTAAAGGATTAAATCATAATTAATTAAATAATTAATATTTAGAAGAGAGTTGAATGATTAGATGATTGGAGATAGAAATTGAATAATTAGTAATTTATTTAAATAATAAAGATTATTTAAATTGGGGAATTAATCAGAATTAATTAATAAATATTTAATTAATTCTTAGAAAATGGTGATAGAATAGGAAATAGAAATTGAGAATTAATTTATTTAAATAATAAAGATTATTTATGTCAGGGAATTAACCATAATTAATTAAATAATAAATATTTAATTAATATTTAGAAAATGGTTAAAATGATTAAATGATGATAGAAATAGAAAATAGAATAATTAGTAAGATTATGAGGAAATATGAAATTAGAAGAATAAGATTAATTAACTTAATTAAAGAATTATTTAATCAATTTAGACGAATAATTAGTACATGATCAATGAGACATTGTAGGTGTCTACATTTGCCCCTCTTTGAGACAATGTCGAAATGACGTTGTTTCAAAGAAAATGAAAAATTTCCTACCCCAGTATGCCCCAGTGATACTTAGGGTGTAATGCCCCCTTGAGAGATTGTTTGTGCATTAAAGACATGAATGATCTCTCAAAAGAAGAATGTGAGATGAAAGAAAGAAAAATGGTTAGCTGATTAGAGATAGAGATAGGTGATGTGAAGATGACATTGAGATAGAATACGAGAGAATAGATTGATGAAAGAATGAAATAGAACAATGTTAGATGATAGAAAATGATTAACAAAGAGATGATGAGAAAAGAATCGGCAAACTAGCAAGAAGCAAATGAGATGCAGATGAGAATGAAATTGAATGAATCATGAACCTGTGTCACATATTTTATTGTGTCAATATATATTCATCTCTAAGCCTTATTATTGAACAATGGAGCTTAGCACATCAGGGTATAAGGAACCAAGATGTAAAGATATCTCATTGAAGAAACAAACATGTAGCAGACAAGCAGCAAACAAAGAAAAAGATAATGCCCATCATAGCTCCTCTAGTCACTTGTGGACATCCTTGAGTAGCATAGGAACATAATCTGTCACCAAATGATAAAAGATAAAGACTGACCCAGATGAAATTCAGCAGCTATACTAACCTTGTGCCTTCGTTCTCAGTTGTTTGATGTGATGTTTGATAATGTCTGATCTCAGAAAGTTGCAGACCCCGTTTAAGACTGACCTGCCTGATTTCAAGTGTATCCTCTTCTATTTAAGACAAGATATGATCACATTGATATGGATATGATACGATTGATAAGACAGTTTGATCAGTTCATTGCAGATGTTTGACTGGATAGTCGTATCCTTTGTTAACTTCGTGCGAAGTGTTTGCTGGATATCTGCTAGGGTATTTGTTTCTCACAAGACATTTTATTGCAAGTTTTTTGATTGATTGATTTTAGATTTTTAGTTCTTTTCCAAGAGCTTTTTTGATGTTTTTTGGATTATGTAGATCAATATTTGAATGTTTTTGTTTGATTTTCTCAGGATTGTATTTGAATGTTCTTGATATTTTTTCAAGATATTATATGGATGTTTTTGAATTTTGAGTTTTTCATTGTTTTTGGGTTTTGAGTTTTTTCGGTGTTTTTGAATTTTATGTTTTTCATTGTTTTTGGATTTTTTCGAAGGGCTTTATCTGATTTTTTTCTTTTTTTGATTTTTTTTTTTTTGTTGTTAGTTATGCCCCCAGTGTGTAGACCTGTATGATATGATGATCTACAGAATGCATATGGAGACAAATTAATTTTTGACATGACCTATGTGAATGCAACGTGTAGGATGAAGATGCATTTCCTATTCGAACAAGGTTGACTATGTTTGTTTTTGCATATGAATACACCAATTGAAATGGAGGTGCACAACATTTCATAGATAAGCAGTCAATCAATCTCTAAGGCCCTTCGGAACATTCATCTCAACACACTTAGTGACTAGATTTTACAAATGGAGACGCGGAAAACTTCCCCATTGGTTCTTGAAACGTTGATCTTCTTTTGCCCATGTGTGTGCAGATGAGTTAATTCCCACTCTTGTGTTCACTAAAGATCCTTAGCATCCTATATGACTAGCTACATGGATTATTCTAACTTCAAAAGCATCTCGAATAGAGCCTCACTACTAGCAAGCCTTGAGAGCTCCAACGAGGTTATAGACTGTAATTTCTCAAATATTGCTCCATTGCCAGTAGGCATTCATAGCCTTGATGGAGTTACCTGCATGTTCCCATAGTCAAGCTTTTTATCACATTTGTATACATGATATTTTAGTTATATATCATTGCTCTTTTGCTTTTAGATGGATATTTTGCATAGCTCTTTTTTCTTTTTTCTTTTCTTGCCTTGACTTGTAAGTAATGAAACCTACTTGGGTGTGAAAATTACAGCGGTGCTGAAGTAGAATTTTAGATTTTTCACTAGTCATATGATCAACTAGGTGTCTAGAATGAATTAGAGATTTTGTTAATGTGTGAGATATAAATTGATAGATTGTAGGTTAACAAGTCTCAAATAGTGAAATCACTACCCAACCATAAGTAAAGTGTCATCATAGGGTAATGTTGAGAATGAATGACTTTAGAACCTCAAAGTTTTCATGTCTGAATATCTAAGAAAGGAAATGACCCTTGTTTTCCTTAGATGCAAACGAATGATAAACTTGAACAGTTGCCTTGTTTTATTTGATGCTTCTATATAAGAATGCAGAACTTTAAGAATGCAATGTGTCTAAAAAGGAAACTACATGTTATGCAATGTTTTAAATGATATGATATGCAATGTGGAAAGCAAAACCTAAACTACACAGCCCTTAGGTATAATATCACTTAAGGTGCATGTTGTTCATAGGGTCAGAGATTGGATCTCCCTCCATGGTAGCCAAATGATAGGCTCCATTGCCTATGACCCTTGTTATAATGAAAGGACCTAGCCAATTAGGTTCAAATTTCCCTAGCTTTTCTCGTTCTTCTAAGTTCCTTTGATTCTCTTTAAGTACTAGATCTCCCACTTGAAAGGTTCATGGGTGGACCCTTTTATTATAACTTCGTCTCAGTCTGTTTTTGATATCCTTGTAAATGATTGAATGTCATTTGTCATTTTTCATCAAGGGTCTCTAGTTCTTGCAACCTTACTACCCTATAGTCTTCTTCTGATATAATATTTTGTAAGGATACTCTTAGAGACAGTATTTCTATTTCAATGGGGAGTATCAATTTTGTACCATAGACCATGGAATATGGTGTTGCTCCTATAGGTGTGCGCACTCCTGTTCTGTAAGCCCAAAGAGTGAGATTCAACTAGAGATGCCAGTCCCGTCCTATGTCAATGACTACTTTCTTAAGAATTTTTGGTATTGTTTTATTCGTAGCCTCTGCTTGCCCATTACTTTGTGGATAATATGGCATGGAAAACCTCTATTGTATGTGGAATTTGTCACACAACTCTTTCACTTCCTAGTTTTTAAATGGATGCCCGTTATCTGTAACAAAGCACATTGGAATTCCTTATCTACATATAATGTAGTTGAGCATGAATTTTGCTATCTTCTTTCTAGTAGTGTATGTTAAAGGAATCACCTCAACCCATTTTGTAAAGTATTCAGTGGCTGTCAAGATAAACTTGTGCCCATTAGACGAAGTAGGGTTGATTTTACCTACTAGATCTAATCCCCATTGTGAAAATGGCCATGGTGATGTGATGGGTTGAAGATCTTGTGTTGGTGCATGAATAAGGTCTCCATGCATTTGGCATTGTTTACACTTTTGTACATACTTGTAAGCATCTTTTTCCATGGTTGGCCAGTAATACCCTGTTCTCAGCAATTTCTTTGATAATGGCGGACCGCTTTGGTGAGCCCCATAGATTCCATCATGGACTTCTTTTAAAGAAAGGTGTGCTTCATTCTCATCTAGACATCGGAGAAGAGTTCCATCGAAACCCTTTCTATACAGAGTATCAACTATAATGGTGTCTCTAGATGCCTGACGAATAAAGGTCTTCTTTTGATTTCAGGACAGATCTGGTGACATGTATTGGGTATGCAAGTATGTATATATTTCATTGTACCAAGGCAATTCTGGACCCATAGTTTGATAGGGGGGTCTCATATGCAGGTAGCATTAACTATTCTATGATGAACTCAAACTGAGTTTTCTTAGTAGGCATATTCAGAAGAGATCCTATGGTTGTCATTGCATCTGCTGCCTTGTTTTGTATTTTGGGGATTTGTTTGAAGGTAATTTTGCTAAAGTGCTCCTTGTAATATTTGACCAATTTCTTATAAGGTATGAGTTTTTCATCCTTTGTATTGCAATCATCATTGACCTAGTTACAATTAACTACGAATCACCATAGACCTGTAACTCTTGTATTTTCCATTGCACAGTTGTACGAAGCCCTATGAGGAGAGCTTCATATTCTGCCATATTGTTGGTGCATGGGAAATTGATCCTAAATGACTTAGGTATAACATCCCCTTGAGGAGTAATGAAGAGAATACCTGCTCCAGATCCGTGATTTGTATATGATCCATCAAAGTATAACTTCCACATTACTGAGGTATTTAGTGTAAACACGGATTCGTCTGGAAAGTCTATCAGCAATGGGTGACTATCTTGTATAGGAGCCTTTGTTAATTGATCTACTATGATTTTTCCTTTGATAGCTTTTCTATCTATGTATTCTATATCAAACTCACTCAATATCATAACCCACTTGGCCAATCACCTAGTCAATGTTGCTCTGCTCAATAGGTATTTGAGTGGGTTAAACCATGCAATGAGTTGTACCTTATGACTCAACATGTAGTGTCTGAGATTTTGGGATGCAAAGATTACTGCTAAGCATGCTCTCTCTATGGGGGTGTAATTAAGCTCATAGCCAATCAGAGTCCTACTTATATAATAAATGGCTCTTTCTTTTCCATTTTTGTCATGTTGTGCCAATAGAGCTCCCAAAGCTGAGTTCATTGCTGATATGTATGACAATAGAGGTTGTTCTGGAGTAGGAGATATTAACACTGGTGTGTTCAAAAGATAATCTTTTAGAGATTGGAAAGCTTCTTGGCATTGTTCTATCCATTTAAAAGTAACTCCTTTTCTGAGTAAATGCTGGAATAGGTGACACTTATCTGCTAACTGTGCTATGAATCTCCTTATGGATTGCAATCTTCCTTGTAACCCTCTGAGATGTTTAAGTGTTGATGGGGGTTGCATATCAATAATTGCCTTGACCTTGGTAGGGTCTATTTCAATTCCTCTATTTGAAACTATAAACCCTAATAGTTTACCTATTGTTATGCCGAACACACATTTCTTTGGATTTAATCTAACATTATACTGTTCCAACCAATCAAATATCTGTGTAAGAACTGCAAGGTGACTTTCTCTGGTTTGTGATTTAGCCAATATTTCATCTACGTAATCTTCCATTATGTTATGGATCATGTCATGAAATAATGTTGTCATGGCTCTCTGGTATGTTGCCCCGACATTTTTAAGACCAAATGGCATCACATTCCAGCATTATGTTCCCCATGGGCATGTAAAGGTTGTTTTATGTTGATCTTCTGGTGCAATTTTATTCTGGTTGTATCCTGAAAAACCATCCATTAAGGATAGCATCTCATTTCCAACTGTGAGGTCAACTATCATGTCGATATTAGGTAGCGGGAAGTCATCCTTAGGGCAAGCTTTATTTAGATCTTGAAAATCGGTATAGATTTTGATGCCTCCTATGGGCTTAGTCACAGGTACCAGGTTTGAGATCCATTCCGCATAGTCAATAGGTCTGATAAAACCTACATCTAGCAACTTTTGTAATTCTATTTTATCCAGTAATGCAATACTTGGATGCATTTTTCTTAATTTTTGCTTGTAAGGTTTAACTCCTGGTATCAATGGTAAGTGATGCAACACTAATTCAGAATATAAGCCCGACATGTCTAAATAGGACCAAGCAAAGATGATAGGTCATTGTTTGAAGAAATGAATGAATCCGTCTTTTTCTTCTTTGCTGAGTGATTTTGCCAGATGGATGTTATGTACAATTTCCCCTTCTGCTATGTTTACTTCTTCTATTTCCTCTGTAAGTAATGCTGAAATTTCTCTTTCCATAGGAAGATCACCCAAATCACTTTTGTCATTATGGGTAGTTTGATCCTTATCTTCTATTTGAGAATTACTTTCTTCTCCAAAGTATGCCATTCTATTTAGGTCTATAGAAAACCCTGCTTTATGATCACCTTGCAGAAATCCTTCTTTGACTCCTAGAAATTCTGAAATTGCTTCATCGTTTTCAAACCAATCCAGCGTTGGTTTTCCTTCTTGCCCCCAATCAATCAAGTGTGAATCTACTAGGGATAAATCATTACTCCCTTCTTTAGTAGACTTGGATAACATGAAGACTTTATTGTTTGATTGGTTCTATGTATCTTCATCTTGTATAAGCCTTATTTGATTCCTTAATATTACACTTTCTGGTGGGCTAGAATCATGGAGTGATAAGAATTTATAGTCATGTGAATCTATCTCACTCTCAATATATGTTTCATCATATGGGCTATCATCACTTATTTCTTCTTGTTCCTATCCCTGATTCCATTGTAGATTGACTAGTCTTCTTTATGCATTAGTGACCCTTCTTAAGCCAGGTATAAGCCTTTGCAATCTTTCTTCATGTGTTTCGTTAGGTTGAGCCTGAGTTGCTTCTCATGGTAGAAGTAGTGACAATAACCATGGGTGGGATTTAGGTGGTGGTGGTAATCCTGCATCTGTTGCCACATTAGCCTGTACTGTTATGTCAATAACTGCATCCTTTTGTAACTCCGCAGTGTGTTCTTGCAAGAGTTGTCTCATGTCTTCCCCATCTGATTTTGTGCTTGGTGATGTAGGTACCTGATTGCTTGTTTGAGATGAAGATAGAAGAGCCTATGTGAACCAATTCCTTTGTGATATGTAATCTGATGGTTTTCTTGGTCGATTTAGTATATCAAGGGTACAACAGGTTTTAGTCTTCCTTGCTTTTGTAATCCCAAGCTTGTGGTACCATCATATCCATGTCTTTGGAATATTTTGAATCCATTGCCATACTGATCTGTGTGTATTCTGGGTGTTGTCATATGATCTTCTTCTCTATATATCCAATGGTTAACATCTTGATTCAAGGATTCTTCCTCTAAGTCTCCCCATCTAATGAAAGAGCATGAGTCTGAGTATCTGACAATTTCTTTTCCTTTGTCTTTCTTTTGTACTATAGTGTGAGGTTTCCCAAAGGACTTAGGAGAAAAAGGCAACTATTTCCCATTTAAAGTATTTGCAATAGAGTACTCTCCACAACCCATATCCTTTATTTGTAAGGAGGATGTTGTAGGAATATCTTGTTGTATTTCTGTGATCTTTAATGTTTCCAATTGTGTAGTGAGAGGTGCAGCCTAATTGATAGGTACCTGATTATTGACACTGTCTTTTAGATAATTACAATGTTGAAATGGATTTGGATCACCATTTATGGTGATTTCAATACCATTGTATGGGAATTTGACACACTGATGAAATGTAGATGGTACTGCTTGCATGGTGTGGATCCATGGGTGGCCCAATAACATGTTATATCCCAGCTCTCTATCCAAGACTTGAAAAGTGACCTCTGTCGTTATTGGTCCTACTTATACAGGTAATGTTACAATACCTTTAGATGGACGTTCTTCATCATCATAAGCTTTGATGTTTATCCTTTTTGAAGAATCAATATGAAGTTCAGAATATCCCAGTGCTTTGACTAGCTTTAAGGTTCAAATGTTCAGACCGGCTCCCCCATCTATAAGTACTCTTCTGATTCTTTTCTTGTGAATGTAAGCTTCCAAATGTAGTGGGTCATTATGAGGCAATTTATCACTAGGAATATCTTGTTCTGTAAATGCAATATGTGTACCTTGTGTCATATTTCCTACCATAGACTAGAAGGCACGTTCATTTATATCTTTGTTCACTACTGAATGAAGTGCTTTGTCCAGTATAGCTCTATGATTGGGTGAAATACGTAGTAGTTCGAATAAGGATATCTGTGTCGAAGTTTTCTTAAGTTGCTCAACTACATTGAAAGTCCCTACTACTGGTGGTTGATTTTGTGGTATCCCATGCAAGGTTACCTTTGACCTACGAGTAATCACTGCACAGTCTCTGTCTCTAGGAGTAATTGTGATAGTAGCAATTGTATCATTTGTATCATAGGCTATCTTATCTAGATTTATATTAAATCCTTCTTCATAGTCTCAATGTGTATGTTTGACATTCATAATATGTTCAATGAGTTCATCTTCAAACCAATCTGAGTGAGATGGTTGATCCTGCCCCCAGTCCTAGAGACAAAGATTCGTATCATCATCGTACTTTGGTCCTTCAGATATCATGCAAATTTGGTTGTCATCTTTATGAGTGTCTTGATATTGGTCCTCTTGATCAAGTGTTTCTTGTGAATCCTTGTTTGTTGTATCTCCTGAACTAATGGCATGAATAGTGTAGTCGTATGAGACTTTCGTGTAGTTAGCCGTGTTGTCTTGGGTACTTGATGTGGTCGGTTTTCCCTTGTCATGATTAACAAAAGGATCTTTAAAAATCATACGATTCGTGTTTGTTGAGGCCTTATCCGTATCAATTGTGATGTCCCCTTGGTCTATCATATCTTGGACCAAGTTTTTTAATTTGTAGCAACTTGCCGTTTTGTGACCTTTAGTCCTATGATAATCATAGAAATCATTGTCATTCTACCATGTAGGTTTGAAAGGACCTGGTTCATATACTCTTACTTCAGGTAGAGTGATCATGTTTGTCTGTATTAACTTTTTGAGCACTGACTCAATAGGTTCTCCTAAAGGTGTGTAACTTCTTCTTGGAGCATTTACCTTGGGGTATCTTGTGTTTGTATTTTGCATAGCATTTACATTGGTTGAGGTTGTGTTATTCCCGGTATGTGGATTTGTTGATTGACTCGTTCCCAGTGATAAAACGGGTTGAGTTCTGTTTGTTGTTCTGGCATCTACAATACCATCATTGGTCACATTTTTGTTTTTTGACCAAAACTTAGATTTGTCATTGTTGTTGGTATTGCCATACTTAATAAGAACTTGCTCTACCAAGCCCTTCTCACATTTGAGAGCCTTTTCTATGATTTGTTTGAATGTGGTAAGACACTCCATTTATATCGGATATTTTATCTTAGGAATCAAATTTTCTGAAAACATATCCACTTGCTCTATTTTTCGGATAACTGTCTTGCATCTCCTGTAGAGAGCCCTCCATCATTATATGAAGGATGCAAATGTTTCATTCTCGTATTGCTTAGCAGCACATAAATCCATCAAAGTAATCGGGGTGTCAATGTTGTGTGAGAAGTTTGCAATAAATTTTTTAGCTAATTCCTCCCATGACATGATGGTTGGTGGTAGATGTGAAAACCACTCTAAAGCCAGACCTCCCAAACTTTTAGGGAATAGTCTCATTAGGTAAGTATCTTCCAAGGCAACTTCTATACATGCCATAAAAAATTCTCTGATATGATCTCTAGGATCACCCTTCCCTCGATATCTATCAAATTTGGGTGTTTCAAAATGTTGTGGGAAGGGTGGCATGTATAATGTGTGATCAAATGGATAAGGACGTAAGTCCTGCATTGTGTAGCTCTTTTTATCGTTACCGATTTACATGGTCATCATCTGTTGTTGCAAACTCTGTACTTGCTATGTCAGAATATCTGTTGATGTCAAAGGTATACCTTGTGTGTGTGTATGTCCCACAAAAGGATTCGTGGTTGCATAACTAGGAGGTTGTTGAAAGGTACCAAGATTAAAACCTTGTGTGTTGTGTGTTCTAGTAGGTACTGTGAAATAGGCGATATGTGAACCCATGTTTGGTTGAGTTGTTCCTGTTGTATTGGTAATACCTAGATTTGCATTTTGATAACCATATGTGGATCCCATAGAATAGGAAATTGGAGGTTGGGTTACACTTGTTTCTTGCGTTTGAATAGGTGTTGAGACACTTGACATTATCGGTATGCTCTGTGATGGTATACTAGCATTGATCGTTGAACATGACATGCTTGTTTGAAAGTTTGCATTTGTATTGACATTTGCTGGGAGAGGTACATATTGAGGAACACTAGAGGTCGTTGCTTGTATTTGTGTCAAGGGTGGTGTTTGACTGTTATCTTGACCTAAAGTTTTTCCTGGTGGTAAAATATTTGTGACATCAAAATCCTCAGGTAATTTTGCTCCATTTTGTATTGATAGCGAAAGATACTTGTCCCTATTGCTATGTATAAGTGCATCTAGGATCATGAGGACATGTGGGTCTTGCTGTGCAGACTCAATTTCTTCCTTTGTCAGATGTTGTTGTAATTTGTTTATGGTGGACATTGTCTGTGTACCTGAGTGTTGACCTGTTGACATGTCCATGTTCCAAGTAGGGTTTATAGACTATGTGTTGTTCGGGTCCATTATTCCTTTTTCTTTCTCGGACCTTGTGACGGGCATCTAAAATTGCATATATGATGATGGTTCTATGCAAGACAGTGACCTAACACTAGACAGTAGACATAAATATGAGGTATGCAATACTATACTAGACTCTCTATTGAGGATTTTGATGTGAGACCTTTTTAGCCTTTCTAGCTTTCTCTAATGCAAGTCTTTCCATTTGTTGATGAAGTTGTTCGGCCTCAATCTCTCTATCAATCGTACGGGCAATCCTAGACTCAATATCTATCTTGTATATAACTCCCATATATTAGGGTGCGCTTCTTCTTAAATCCCAAGCTAAGTTAGCTAGACCATCAATGATTTCTTGTTGACCACTATTTGGAACTAGATTAGGTTGCTCGTAGGGGAGCAAACCATGACCTGGGAGACCCATGAAGACACATGCTATGAACCTATAACTGATAATGGACTGAGACGTATATGAGGTCTAGGTGAAGACATATATGATAAATGGTGGACTATGCAACTAATATGGATGATAATGAGGATGTAAGTGGGACTATGCAAAAGACTATGGATGATAATGAGGACGTAAATGGGACTATGCAAAAGACTAAGGATGATAATGAGGACATAAGTGGGACTATGCAAAAGACTATGAAGACATAAATGGGACTGCCTATGGTCACGAGTATGTAAGGACGTTTTGAGAATCAGTTTCAAAATGGAATTTGTTTTTGGTAACTTCGTGTGTAGGACAATGTTTTGCAATTTTCCAAATCTGAGAACAATGGTTGGTAGGTATGTATAGCTGACTGACTCAATTTTCATACAATATCAGAAAATTCGGAGATACGTGGGATAGGGCCTGAAATAGCCCAAGGGACTGACTCAATACCGGTCTATCACAATGATACATAAAAAAGCACAGAATACAATCTTAGGCTGGATAGTGGACACCATTCAGTGAGGCCCTTATGAAATACCAAGACAAAATGAACAGATAGAGAGTCTGGCAGCACTGGCTCCACTCCACGACACACACTTCTCGGGCATGCCAGTCTCTCTTACCCCGAAGATCCGAGGATCTTATAGCTGAGGGATTCCTATATCATAGTGTAAGGTACATGAAGGGTATCTGTGGGGTACGATCCACACTCCTGGAACCACTGAATGTAGGATTTTTGGCAACTAATTTGGTTCTTAGTATTAGGTTTCGAGGGATCCTGATCCAATGATGGATTCTCAGGGCAAGACACTTAAGGCTTTAGTTGAGCTTATCGGTGCAGGGAAGGCGCCCACATACGTTGAATTCACTCAACACTCTAGCCGCCTTACCATTATATTTATATAGCAGCTCAAAAAACCCACTCGAGAGTACGCTGGGAGATATGATATCCCCAACACATCCCAATTTGAAGTACCTTTGTGGGGTGATGAAATCCCCAGTCAAAGATACCCCTCACTATGTAGAACAAAAGAAAATTTGGATGTCGTTGTCACCTTCCTTTTTTCTCCCAAAAGCCTGATGGCGGGTAGAAAGTCAGTTAGTGCAACTGTAGGTCCACCCCAAACACAATGAAAAGTTCTTTTCCCTTAAGAAAATGAAAAAATGATTTAATCTAATGTAGCCTGATTCACGTTCATTTTATAGCCCAAATTTATGTGTTAGATCCGCATGTGCATCTCAATTTTAAACACCAAATCCAAGAATCAAGGCATACATGTCAATTTTAACCATTTGTTGATTTTTTAAGCACCAAAAACCAAGTGTAAGATGCATGCATGTCAATTTTAGCCCATGTTCATTTTAAGCACCAACAACAAAGTGTGAGATTATCCATGCATGTCAATTTTAACTATTGTTGATTTTAAGCACTAAAAATTGAAGTGTGAGATTATCCATGCATGTCAATTTTAACTGTTGTTGATTTTAAGCACTAAAAATTGAAGTGTGAGATTATCTATGCATGTCCATTTTAACTGTTGTGAGATGTGCATGCAAAATTACTAATCTAATCCTCTCTATGAATCCGCCACAGGCTGTAAATAGAAGATTAGTGGCAAAATAAACCAACATAAAATAGAAACTAAGAACTTGGCAAAGGCGATTGCGTAATACTACCTGAGCGATTGCATGATACTTACTAAGTAAATGTGTGAATCTGACAGAGTAAATGCATAAATCTGACAGAGCGAATGCGTGACTTTATCTGCTTGATTGCATAACAATAACAGGGCGATTGCGTGACAAAATGCAGACAACAAAAAAAATTAGAAAAATACAAGAAAACTAAACCTGATCCAGAACCTGCGAAACCAATTGTGAAGCCCTAGCCAAATCCCTCATCATCCATTCAATATTGATTAGATCATATTTAACTGTATAAGAAAGAACTAGGCTATTATATCTGTCTAAGGCTAGTTGTTCTTCTGAATCCTATATCAATTTTTCTGCCTGGAGAACTTTTTGATATCGTTTAGCTTCTCTCCTTTGTTGTTTCGTCCTTCTTGCACCTGAAATCTTGAACTAAACTTCTCTTGCCATAAACTGTGTTAATCAAATCCTAAAATAAAAAAGTAATTTTGATCTCGGATTAACCAAATTTAAGACAAAATTATACAGAAGCAATAATAGATAGAAGAAAAATAAAACAACAATTAACCTTGCGGATGCGTGACCCAGAAAGGGCGATTGCGTGATCTAGACAAGGCGATTGCGTGACCCTATCAGAGCGAATGCGTGACACCGAAGGGTCGAATGCATAATTCTATCTATGCAATTGCGTGACAATGTAAGCTCGATTGCGTGATGGAAAATATTTTCTTGAAATTCGTGCAACCTGCAAAAAAATGAACAATCCGTACAATCTGCAAAAATCACACAGAACACAAAAAAAGGTTAAATTGTTGTTAGTTCACGTCGGGTTCACCAAAATGTAACGCATGCTAGAATTCATCTTCAAATAAACAAAGTTATCAATTAGAAGCACAAGGGAAATCACGAATCCCTATCTAATCAACAAATCTAACAAACCAGACAATGAAATGATACAATCAAGAAAAATAGGAATTATAATTTCAATCTATAAAAACTCCCTATTCCGTGACTGCGTATTGCTTCCATTGCTCTTCTCCTCTTCATGGTATGATGGCACTTAGATATTGCACTGGTAACCTACAAGTGACACAAAGATTCAAAGTTCGTGATTCTGAAGAATTGTAAGGTTGGATGTTCAATTTATAGAAAATTGGAGAAGATTGATTGAAAGGTGGAACAGATTGATCAAGAGGTGTGAACTTAGGTGAGCTTAAATGCAAGTTGATAGTTGAACTGCTGATTGTAAGAGTGAAACTCAATAGATTGAATAGATTAATTGAGTCAACTGATTGATGAAAGAGTTAACTGAAGGAAGAAAAAGAATGATTGGAGGAAATAAAGAAGATGACACAGAGAGCTTAATTTAGAAAAAGCTAATTGAAAGATAAAAATAGAGATTGGAGAGATAAATGATTTAATTAATTAATTGATTGAATTAATTAATTTAGCATGTGCTTGCATTTATATTTAGATTATTAATTTAATCTTTGCATGAGATATTATTCAAATAATTGAATTTATTAATTCAATTTAGTATTTGAATATATTTAGAACTTAACTTTGATTTTCAATTTGGTTTTTGAAATCATACACATGTAATTGAAGTTGGAAGAAATTAGAAGAAATAATTAAATGAAATTAGAACTTACAGATTTGGAAATAATTCAAAGAAACTATTTAATTATGTAGAAATAGAGCTTAATTTAAATAATAAAGATTATTTAATTTAATTAAATCACAATTAATTAAATAATTAATATTTAGAAGAGAGTTGAATGATTAGATGATTGGAGATAGAAATTGAATAATTAGTAATTTATTTAAATAATAAAGATTATTTAAATTGGGGAATTAATCAGAATTAATTAATAAATATTTAATTAATTCTTAGAAAATGGTATAGAATAGGAAATAGAAATTGAGAATTAATTTATTTAAATAATAAAGATTATTTTAATTAGGGAATTAACCATAATTAATTAAATAATAAATATTTAATTAATATTTAGAAAATGATTAAAATGATTAAATGATGATAGAAATATAAAAGAGAACAATTAGTAAGATCATGAGGAAATATGAAATTAGAAGAAGAAGATTAATTAACTTAAATAAATAATTAAAGAATTATTTAATCAATTTAGACGAATAATTAATACATGATCAATGAGACATTTTTAGGTGTCTACACAAACTAAATAGCAAATAAAGCATTCACCCATAAGAGCACAATCACCATAACACAAGAAGTTTTGATGTGGAAACCCAAATGGGAAAAACCACAGTGAGCTGAGACTCACAAGTAACTATATACATAATAGAAACCAGACCGGTTAAGGCCATACAATGTTCTTCACTAGAACAGATCCTGTTAGGAATCTCAATCTCTATTAGGAGATTGTTGGCAAATGCACACTCCAATGAGACATTGTAGGTGATTGAAGGTTTTGTCATTGATGGAAACCTTACAATCCTATGACACTGGCAAGACAATCCACTGGCACCAGCAAAGTCAAATTCTACACCGGCACATAGACCACCGGCACCGGAAGTGAAAGGAAGCATATCGACATAGAAGTCGACAGGAATTTTGTTAATAATATATTTTGTTTATTATTGTAAAATCATTGTAAGCCGACTTGGCAAGTTGTAAAATGACTTATATATAAGAGAGTTCACTGTAGGTATTATGAAATTATGGAGGAATATAATTAGGTGAATTAAGGCAGACATATTATGCGAATTATAGGTAAAGGATTTATGTAAGAAGCAGAGCTATAAACCGGTACTGGATCTGGCATAGTAGATGCTATTTTGAAGCAGTACAAGACATTGGATTAATATAATCCATTTTGTAAGTCAATGAGACTTCCCATTTTGTAATTGAGCAGTGAGCTTTAGGCACTTGGCCTTCCTGCATGTGCAGGCCCCTCTTGTAGCAATAATATTATCTTATTGGCCAGAAAGTGAATATTGTGGGTCACAAATCCCACTGAGGTTTTTCCCACACGGGGTTTCCTCGTTAAACTATTGTGTTATGGTGTGTTTTTCATGTGGTTGCTTTTATCTCTATTTATTGCATTACTTTCTGTTTAGTGGTATATAGTATTAATATGCTCTACATGTTTTAAGTCAAGAAAATCTATTAACCGGTTAGATACTGATTCACCCCCCCCCCCCCTCCCCCCTCTCAGTATCTGTGGGAATCCTAACAATTGGTATCAGAGCCTGGTCCTCTATTTTCAGACGCCTAACAACTTGAGGAAGATTTTGACACTGGTAGAGATGGAAAACTTGATGAAGCAACTAGAAGCAGCTCTCTCAAACTATGATGCAGAAAAATTGAAAAATATCAAACTTGAAGATGATCTAAAGGCTACATAGGATATTATTCAAGCACTTCAAGAAAATCTTACTATTGCAAGAAATAAGAGAAGAGAGCTTTGTGAAAAGATGCAAAATAAGAATAATGAAAGGGAAACTCTTAGTGATCTGATGAATAAGTTGAAACAAGAAAACATGACAACAAAGAATGAGATGCAGAATATGACTATGAGATTTTGTAAAGAAATTGAAGATAGAAAGAAGAATGAAGAAGATTTAACTAGAAGACTAAGTGATGCTGCAAATGAGAACACCAGACTTAGCTATGAAAATGATATGTTGAAGAAAAATCTGATGCATGCACAAATTTATTCAAATGAACTCATGAGAAAAAAAGGTATCTTAGAAAGAGAACTGGATACTAAAAATCAGCACAAAGAAAAATTCAAGAAAAGCTCAGAAGAACTTGGTGATTTGTTGAAGAGTCAGAAACCTAATGGTGACACTTGTGGACTTGGCTTTGAAAATGGTCAAAGCTCTGGTACTGTAAACACACAGGATCATGGCAAACTAGTAAGACAACCTACTGCTTATCAATTAAATGGAAAATGCTTTAACTCTAACAAGTATGGTCATAGAGCAAAATGTTGTTCACCAAAAGTGATAACCCAAGAACACCTGCAAATCTTTCTATGAAATGGCCAATTCCAATCTACAAAACACATCAGGGCTTGGACAATATAACATAGGACCCTAATTGATCCTCCTGCACTTCAGGTTCTGCTAGACCTAGGGGGGGGGCACCCTTTTGATGCACTAAATACAACAATTACAGACACATAACTGCATCAACACTAAGCAAATAGATCATTTCACAAGCTCAACAGGTTAGGAAACATTACAGATTGGCTAGATCTGTACAAACAATAGGATGAAACAGAGCTTGGAAAGAATGGAACACAAACACCCCTAAACATGAAGGGAAATTAGATTTATCTTTTAAAATGTATATCTGAAAACATGCCCAAACTTACAAGACCAGTGCCTTGTTCATTGGGCAACAGAGTCACAGACAGAACTACAAATATGAATCATAGATGCAAGCTTATTTTCCTTAAACAAGATATTCATACATCAATACCTTATATTAATGCACTATTTGATTCATTCACAAATTTATCAAATCTGGATACATATTTCATCATTCATGATTGACTACAAAATTTAAAACCTTCCTTGAAGGATACATATAAATAGTCACACAATTTCCTTAAAATTGACAAATCTTCATCCTCCTTGAGGATTCAATTTATGATAATGAAATGCATACCTAGAGACAATACTATGAGGAATTTACTCACAACTGACACAAGCAAGACCTGCAACTAAAATCATATTTACAACAATGCACTGCAATCTCTGTACCCTGAAACCAAACAGAAGCATTTACAAATTTGGGTCATGACATTCAGAAATTGGAAGCCATCAAATCTGGAGCATTTTCCAAATTTCTAGAACCCTTACAACTGAGAAGAATTGGGAATAAGAAGGAGAGGGAACCAAATCAAATCTGCAACTGAATTGCCAAGTGTCTCCTCTATAACTAGATTTCAATCTCAACCAAACTGCTTCCAAAATATCTGATCTTTGCCAAAATTAACTTCAGAATTAGATTTCTCATTTCGAGAGCTTTCCGAAAATATATAACACTTCATACTTTGGCCAAAAATTAAGCCCTAGGCGAATTAATTCCCTATTTGTGCATATCATTTAAATTTTTGAATTATTCAATATAGTCATAACTATATCATAAACTAATTTTAATTTTAATTTTTTTCTTCTGATGTGCTTGATGCCTTGCCACGTGCGGGACCTGATTGGTTGATGGGGTTGACCAGACGCCAACTGGGATGACACCTCATCACCACCATGTCATCCGCTTTGTCACTGCCACTTGGCCGCCATGTGTATGCCACCTAGGTGCCACCTCACTGGGACCTGCCTGCTAGACATCTGACTATACCCGCCACCTGTGTGCCACCTGGCTTTTGCAACTTCATAGGGTTTATCCGGCGTGCATCTTCCTTTCGCGAAACAATGCGAGTCATTGATCTCCATCGAACTTGCTCGACCTTTACCCTTTTCACAACTTCATAGGGTGTAACTCGCATGCATCTTTGACCTATGAAATCACGTGCTTCATCAGATCCTCTGCAACCTGCTCACTGGTTAAGTCGACCTTTCTCTGCAAAATTCTGCCTGTCTGCCTTGGGAAGCATGCTTGCGTGGGGTCCACCTGGTCACCGCCCAATCACCTCCTCTGTCGCCTCAGGATCCGTGCTCATGCATGGGCCCACCTTGGGTGCCCATAGGCACCATCCGTCAAAAGCCTTTATGGCTTAGACATATTACTACTGTGCGTTCTTTGTTATAAATATCAAAAAAGACCTCCACCCAGCCAATGTGGGATAATGTGTTTGCCTAGGAATGCACATCTGAAGCTTTCTCTGCAACTTTAATGGCTGCCATTCTTCTATCTGGGAGGATACCCTTGAAAACAACACCAAACCCATCTTCTCATATCTTATTCTTGGAATGAAAATCACTTGTGGCATTACTTATCTCTTCTAGACTGAAATGATTGGAAATTGCTTTCATATTTGTCAATTCTTTACTCAGATGAGCATCTTTCAATTCATTATTGACTCCTTTTCTTTTTTAATAAGGATGAATGACCAGCACGATGCCAAGCCTAAAGAAATTAAAACCCTGAGAACTATGCCAATAATCATAGGAATTATGTTACTTTTATTAACAGTAAATTCAGGAGTAATTACGATCGCTGATACCAGAGGCTTCTTCAATGTTGAAAATTTTCAACTTCCTAGTTCCAATGTCAATCTCTTTTGTTGCATTTGAAGTTTCGTTGAAGATAAGCTTCATTTGCTTCTTCAGAAAGATTGAATTCAAATGAATTCCCATGAGTTGAGGTTTCCTGAGCTGCCGTTGCTGCTACCAGAGGCTTCATGTGGGGAGCTTGTTGGGAAAGTTGTAGAGGTTGGACCTCCACCTGCAAAATCAGCAATGCATAACATCCTCTGCAGTCTCTGGCAAACACCACGTGACCATTTGCTTAATGTTTTTTGGCTGGCATCTATTTGCTTTGCAAACTCTAAACACCACGCTACACTGGAGAGATTGGGGGAGGCATGTGAGGGAGGAGCCACCGCTGGAGAACTTCATACACCACACTGCGTTTACAACAATGTTACACCTGCCAATACCACATGAGAGAAGAATTGCCAATAGTTTTAATTTGCTGAAGGTTTCAATGCCTTGAAGTTGCTGGCAAATGGCATTTGTTTGAAAATTTTAAAAGCTTTTTCATTGTAGGTAAGCTGCTGGCAAAGAAGAATGCTAGCAAAGGACATGGAGCTGCATTTTACTTCTAATTACATTTGTTTGAAAAACTCTGCAGTGTTTCCTCCAGATGGGATTTGCCATTTGTTGAAGTTGAAAACCCATTCAACTTCTTTCTGCTGCTCACGTGGGGGAGCCTTAGCATTTGCATACATTTTAAAATTTCAGAAGCCTTCTTCAAAGACAACGCCACCTGCCATGGCTTGTGTTTTAATGGCTTGAGGAAATTCTTCCATGAGATTTTGTTGTTGAAGCTCCTCTCCTCTGAATTTCAGACACATGTATGACAATATTTGTTCCTTGAGTTCTGGTGGAAGATCATTCCTAAATCCAACATTTGATGCTGCACATATTCCTTTTTTTAAAATGCCCCTCCTCCAAATATAATGATTAATTTGCTTTGAATTTCATTGTCCTCTTTCACCAAAGCGCTGGGGATGTTAGCAAAGTTTGTTGGAGGTTTAAAAATGTTGTTGCATTGGCTGTGGATCATAGCAACACACCCAACAATGCATTTGTTTGATAATTTCTCTGATTTCTATACACCCACGTGAGCTACAGCAAAGAGGGAAAACGCTGGAGTTTTCATTTGGTTTGCATATTGCATAAAACTCATCTCCCAACCACCACGTTTCAGCAGGGAAGGAAAATATGGCATTGACTTTGCATTATCCTCTAGTGGGAAAAATATTAGAATACAACTCCAACCATGGATGTCAACATCACCATGGAGGCGCTCATAAGGCCAAGTTGCTAATGAAATAACACTGCACAGGCAAGAGCCAGGTCGGGCCCCAAAGTGGGTCCGACTAAAAAAAATTTTGTTTTCATGCAACTGACCTTCGAAATGCTTCACAGACCTCAAACATACCTCTAGAAATGATCAGCATCGTTTTCGGATCATCCGACTGAATTTTGCAACCTTCAGGCGATTACGCCACATTTTCGCATTTAATCGCGAAGACGCAATTTTCAAACCTATCAAAACACCTTTCTGGAGCTCGCCATCTGACAGGCGTGTACTCTAATATACAAGCATGAAATCTACCAAAGGGTTTCTCAAAAAAGTCTCGAACGAAGAGATATTAATTGGCGAAAATGCCCAACTAGCTTTGTCGACATTGTGGACCTGATGAAGTCAATGTCCTGGCAACACATGATGCCTTTCTCAAAAATACCAAAAGACCTTCGTAGGCCCTCAAATTTGAAACACAGGTACCTTTGAGTACATATTAAAACTTATAATTCTCAGTTCGATCACTAGACTGACAGGTTGCATACGGAACGGTCATAAAAATAGCTACATTAACTGATATATCACTGAAAGTGCAGAAGACTGAAAATGATAGCTAAATGAATCCTTTTGAAAACCAATCAAACGGATTGATAAAGGCTTGAAATTTTAAATGTAGCTCATCATTTATACCAGCATTAACTCGGAACAAACGTTCTGACATGATGCTTACTGAGGCAACTTTTACACTTGTGCAAAGCAGGGCTCTAACGAGCTATCGAAGCAGGGACTTGCCAAAACACACAAACTGCAAACGGATTTGGCTTCAAAAACTGAGCAAATGGATTCGTCAAGATCTAAAATTTTGTAGGATGACTCACATTTATGCATATAATTGAATCCACTTTGAATTTATTCATGGTGATCAATCAAGGAAAAATATGTAATCGCTCAAAGTAGGCTACTCAATAAAATCTGCATTTGTGCCTAAAATGCACTTTCAACTCACCCCTCAAAACGGGTACTTGATAAACTTATCCAAACTGAAATCTGAAAGTTGCACATCACTGCATAGGCCAAATGAAAGGTGTGGGACATGAATCCTGAGCCTTACCCTCTGAAAATCAACCGGCTCCATTTTGCCCTTTCACAAACTAGGCCATTCAAACTGACTCACCTAGGTACTTTTCTAACATGCAGAGCAAAAGTTTGAATTGGGCCTCTAATCTTGACTCAATTTTAAATAGTCCCAATAGTGGCTCTGACTGGGGATGGTTGATTGCGAGATCAACACAAGAATCCAGATATCTTTGGTTAAGCAGACCACCCAAAAACGAATCATTCTTTTCTCAATTCTTCTCTTCTAAAAAAAAAGGGCTTCCTTATTCTACCCAAATAGCAGGGCACCTTATTGAAAACCACACAACTGAAAGCAAAGCGACTGTACAAAATATACAACTTATAAATGGCCCATGGCCATCAAAACTGAAATCACTTCCTACCTCTATCAAAAAGATGATTCTCTTTTCCACAAACCGGAGGTAAGTTGAGATCATCATTCCATTCTGCCTAATCAAAAACACTTCCACTTTTAATCAGCTAATCACATAAAACATAATCATCAGAATATTCATAATCATGACATCTTTGAAAATCAAACACATGCTGAGAGGATTGGTCACTAGGTGACCAAAGAGTGCCACATTTTTTACCATTACTTCTCTGCTGAAATGAGAAGTAATCTGACTCCCTCTGAAAGTTGGGAATATTAGACAGATCCTTATTGCTAGTTTTCTGAAATAATAAACACTCTTTCACAATAATATCCTGCAAACTAGAGAGGGAAACTTCCTCATAACATGACTGCAATTCGTCTTGCTAATCACAATTTCTATCAGCACTTTGCACACATGAAAATACATGATTGTCACTTGTCAATGGTTCATTTCCCACTTGTAAATTTGAGAAAACTACTTCAAATATGTCATTCTTTTTAATAGCAAGATCCTCATAATGCATATCAAAGCCAGAATTCATACCAACATATGAACCTTTATTATCATACCTATCAACCATATATGCATTATCATTTTGTCTATCAAACATAGGAAGAGAATCAACATCATATGTATCATTTTTTACATCCTCAAAAACACCATCAGAATCAAAACATATACTAAGTGGGTATGAAAGATTGGGCACATTTTTGAATACATGTCTCTGAAAATCAGCAGCTAAGAGTTTTGAAATTTGCTCACTACTTAGTGAACCTCCTTCATTTTCATTTTCCTTGGCTTCATCCCCTGAGCTGTAAACACTGTCCCAATCTAATAAAGGTATTGGATCTGCAGTGCTCATGTCTCTATGCACATTTATTTCATCATCACAACAACTTGCATCTGCATCATATCCTTTATCATGCTGCTCATAATGTGTTGCCAGATGTTGCAACATAGTTTCATAACTTTGTTTGCCAACATTTTGTGGATTGAAATCAACAACAAGGTGATCTACATCATTGGAATTTGAAACCTCAATGGGCTCATGATTAGTTGAACAATCACTGTTCTCACAAATTTCTTCTCGCTCTGAATACACATCTGAACTTTCATGCTGAGAATAATCACATTCAGCATCATAGGAGGTACATCCACTCAGGGGCTCATCTCTTTCATTATTTTTAATCTTGTGTATATTTTCAGATTGGTTACTTTCAATCATATATATCCATTCTTTAATAGATTCAACACATTCTTCTCTGAAGGCAGTAGACCAATTAACTGAGTTAGGCTCATAAAGCTCTAAGAATATCTCAATTAAAATAGACTCAGGGGGTCTATTATCAGTTGAAAGCTCATTCAATGCAGCTAAAAATCTTTCATAGAAGACATATGATGATTCTCCTTTACTTCTTAGCCCTACTTTCCCTTTTAACAACCAGACAAATCTCTCTTGGATCATTTGAAGACATTTTTCAATTTCTATATTGATCTCTTTCAAATTTGACAAAGGATTCACGGATCTAGGAACTACATTTGGATCCATCAGGTTTTATAACAGTCACTGAACCATTATTTTTTGACCATGCATCTTATTGTGTCATAAATTCATTCCAAAACATATGCAGTCACTAATTTTTGGAATCATACACACTTCTCACCATATTTCTGACTAAAAACTTATTTCAATGAAGTATGTAAATTGTAAATTTCTTTTCCTTTTAACGGTGACTTTTTCACCTCATAAGGAACATGAATTGTCTCATTAATACTTTGAGGAATACCTGGAGTAAATTTGTTGCTGCTATTACTGCTCTGATATTCAGTAAGATCTCTTTGAGATCTCCTAACATTATACACTGATCTTCGTACAGAGTCGCCGCCTCCTTCACGGAGGAAAATATCTTCAATAGATTCTTTGGGATCTACAATCATAAAACCCCAAGCAGCTGCTAAATCTTTGATGCAAGTTCACGAAATATTTTAAAACTTTTACCACAATGAACACTGGTGCAGAGATCTTTCAAAGTCACCACTCACTGCTATGAGAATTTATAAAATCATTTGTAGAACATGAACAGATCTGAACTCACACAAAGATAAAAGGACAACAAGTTTTCCACACTCGGCACAGAACACTACCAGACACATAACTACAGATCTGAAAATGCTTTCAGATTTATAATACTTTTATGACTCTTTCCTCAAATGGATATGGCACAACTTTGGGATTCGATTCAACATGAGTTATTACAACACTTCCCCAGCAGAGTCGCCATTTTTGTTGCTCACCAAAAGTGATAACCCAAGAACACCTACATATCTTTCTATGAAATGGCCAATTCCAGTCTACAAAACATATCAGGGCTTGGACAACATAACATAGGACCCTAATTGATCCTCCTGCACTTCACGTTTTGCTATACCTAGGGGGGGACACCCTTTTGATGCACTAAATACAACAATTACAGACACATAATTGCATCAACACTAAGCAAATAGATCATTTCACAAGCTTAATAGGTTAGGAAACATTACAGATTGGCTAGATTTGTACAAACAATAGGATGAAACAGAGCTTGGAAAGAATGGAAAACAAACACCCCTAAACATGAAGGGAAATTAGATTTGTCTTTTAAAATGTATACCTGAAAAAATCCCCAAACTTGCAAGACCAGTGCCTTGTTCATTGGGCAACAGAGTCACAGACAGAACTACAAATATGAATCATAGATGCAAGCTTATTTTCCTTAAACAAGATATTCATCCATCAATACCTTATATTAATGCACGATTTGATTCATTCACAAATTTATCAGATCTGGATACACATTTCATCATTCATGACTGACTACAAAATTTAAAACCTTCCTTGAAGGATACCTATAAACAGTCACACAATTTCCTTAAAATTGACAAATCTTCATCCTCCTTGAGGATTCAATTTATGATAATGAAATGCATACCTAGAGACAATATTGTGAGGAATTTACTCATAACTGACACAAGCAAGACCTGCAACTAAAATCATATTTACAACAATGTACTGCAATCTCTGTACCCTGAAACCAAACAGAAGCATTTACAAATCTGGGTCATGACATTCAGAAAGTGGAAGCCATCAAATTTGGAGCATTTTCCAAATTTCTGGAACCCTTACAACTGAGAAGAATTGGGAATAAGAAGGAGAGGGAACCAAATCAAATCTGCAACTGAATTGCCAAGTGTCTCCTCTCTAACTGGATTTCAATCTTGACCAAACTGCTTCCAAAATATTTGATCTTTGCCAAAATTAACTTCATAATTAGATTTCTCATTTCGAGAGCTTTCTGAAAATATATAACACTTCATACTTTGGCCAAAAATTGAGCCCTAGGCGAATTAATTCCCCATTTGTGCATATCATTTAAATTTTTGAATTATTCAATATAGTCAGAACTATATCATAAACTAATTTTAATTTTAATTTTTTGCTTCTGATGTGCTCTGATGCCTTGCCACGTGGCGGGACCTGATTGGTTGATGGGATTGACCAGACGCCAACTGGGATGACACCTCATCACCACCATGTCATCCGCTTTGTCACTACCACTTGGCCGCCACGTGTATGCCACCTAGGCGCCACCTCTGTGCCACCTCACTGGGACCTGCCTGCTAGACATCTGACTATACCCGCCACCTGTGTGCCACCTGGCTTTTGCAACTTCATAGGGTTTATCCGGCGTGCATCTTCCTTTCGCGAAACAGCGCGAGTTGTTGATCTCCATCGAACTTGCTCGACCTTTACCCTTTTCGCAACTTTGCAGGGTGTAACTCGCATGCATCTTCGACCTGTGAAATCACGCACTTCGTTGGATCCTCTACAACCTGCTCACTAGTTAACTTGACCTTTCTCTGCAAAATTCTCCCTATCTGCCTTGGGAAGCGTGCTTGCGTGGGGTCCACCTGGTCGCCGCCCAGTCACCTCCTTCGTTGCCACAGGATCCGTGCTCACGCATGGGCCCATCTTGGGTGCCCATAGGCACCATCCATCAAAAGCCTTTATGGCTTAGACATATTACTACTGTGCGTTCTTTGTTATAAATATCAAAAAAGACCTCCGCCCAGCCAATGTGGGATAATGCGTTTGCCCAGGAATGCACATCTGAAGCTTTCTCTACAACTTTAATGGCTGCCATTCTTCTATCTGGGAGGATACCCTTGAAAACAGCACCAAACCCATCTTCTCATATCTTATTCTTGGAATGAAAATCACTTGTGGCATTACTTATCTCTGTAGGATTTTGCCAAGATCAAGGGCACAATGAAAAGCATAAAAGAGACAATAAGATGACAAGAACAAACTGTATTCTCATCAATATGCAAAAATGATCAACTGGATTAACCAATACAATGAATAGAGGCCTGCTTATATAGGCAAGGCCATATGGATGTATGAGCACACAAATATGACATGTGGCTCAATGAGAAACAAGGGTAGGTAAGAAATACTAAGGGTAGGTAGGAGAAATAATATAGTATTCCACAAGAGGTGGATGACCCATTGAATGTGGAGTGTAACAGCAAAATAAGACCACAAAAGGTGGAATTTCTCCTAAAAGCTCTATCCCTAAGTGCACACTTCCCTAAGTGTCTCAAATCCAAACTACGAAGAGATGCATTATCCTAAGTTAACTTAAGTAAGTGTAATAATATCCATAATGAATATTTATTTACACCAACACCCCCCCTTAAGTGCAACTTAGGGGAATGAAGACTCAAGTCAACAATGCAATATGGGTCCCGGCTACTAGGCCATGATAGGTACCCATGTACAATATGCAAATGCAAGCAAAACTATGCAATGCAATCTCTCACAAACGGAGAAAGGGAGAAAACCCAGTGGGAAAAAACTCCCCCCCAAAAGAGAGATGAATGTACAAAAGACTCTCAAAGAAGAAGGACAAAACCTCAAAGAGGAAAAAGTCCCCCCCCATAAGAGAGGAAGGAGAAGTCAGTTGACCCCCCCTAATGACACATCTCGCACCCCCAAGAGAGCTCACAACTACTGGAACTTACTCTCAGTGAAAGGTTTGGTGAATATGTCAGCAACCTGCTCTGCTGTAGGACAATACTGCAAATCAACGACCTGCTCCTGGATGAGCTCTCGGATATAGTGCATATGAATCTCGATGTGTTTGGTCCGCTGGTGCTGGACTGGGTTCTTCGAGATTGCAATAGCACTCTGATTGTCGTAATGTAGAACTGTCGGCCGTGGAGTGGTGAAACCAAACTTTGTGAGAATTTGTTGGAGCCAAATGGTCTCAGTCACTGCGTTAACAACGCCTCGATACTCAGCCTCAGTCGAAGAGAGAGCAATAGCATGTTGCTTCTTGCTCTGCCAACAAATGGGGCCCGAACCAAGGTGAAAACTGTAACCATAAGTAGACTTACGATCAACTAGATCGCCAGCCCAATCAGAGTCTGTGTAACCAACCAAGCGAAGTCCTGTGCCTGCTGCATAGTAAATCCCATAGTGATGTGTACCCTGGATGTAATGAAGGATGCATTTGGCGGCTTTCCAATGAAGCTCATGTGGATCCTGCATGAAGCGGGAAACCATGCCAACTGCAAATGAAATATAAGGGCGTGTATGAGTCAAGTAGATGAGACTACCCACAAGCTGACAATACAAAGTGGCATCAACTAGTGGAGAAGAACACTGAGCCTCAAGCTTGACTCCTAAAAGAAAGGGAGTCGGGGCAGGCTTACAATCAGCCATATGAAAGCGTGCAAGAAGATCAAGAGCATACTTGGGCTGCGATAGTGTAATCCCGGAAGGTGACTGTTTAATCTCTATCCCGAGAAAGTAGTGCAAAAGACCCAAGTCAGTCATAGAAAATCTGTCATGCAAAGCAGATTTGACCCTGCTAATGATGGATGAAGTATTCCCTGTAATGATCAAGTCATCAACATAGAGCACAAGTATCAAGTGAGAGTCATCCTATCACAAAATGTAGACATTCGGATCGGAATGACACCTGGTGAACCCTGCAAAGAGAAGAAAGGAATCCATCTTGGCATACCAAGCCCTGGGGGCCTGCTTAAGGCCATAGAGAGATTTCCTTAGTCTGCAAACCAAGGAAGTATCCTGGATGAAACCCTGTGGCTGCTCCATATAAATCTCCTCATCAAGATCACCATGAAGAAAAGCACTCTTCACATCCATCTGATGTACAGCCCAACCATGAGCTGCAGCAATAGCAAGTGTCAAACGAATGAAGTTCATCTTGGCTACGGGTGCAAAGGTCTCAGTATAGTCAACACCTGCAACTTGCGAGAAATCTTTTGCAACAAGCTGAGCCTTATACTTATCCACACTTCCATCCACTGCAAACTTGGTCCGATAGATGCACTTACATCGAACCATCTTTCTCCGCTTAGGGAGATGGACTAAATCCCATGTGTTGTTCCTTATCAAGGAACTATACTCTTCCTCCATAGCTTGGTCCCACTTAGGAACCCCTGATGCTTCCCTAAATGTCTGTGGATCGGAAGCAGTAGCAATGAATGCATGTGGAAGATCTTGATGTTGTGATCGAGTTCTCCGTGTATCTGAAGGATCCCCAACAAGAGAACCTGCGGACTCAAGTGTCTGTCGAGCCCAATGAGGTCTAGGTGGAGGTGGAGAACAAGGCTCCTCAACTGCAAGTGGACCCTGCGGAGGTGTAACCCTGCGAGTCAGAGTTGAGGGAGTCTCATCATCTGAATCACTAACATCACTATCCACAATGGAGGAAGGTGGAGGAGGTAGAGATACTAAGCTAGGAGAGCTTTCCTCAAAGTGAACACTCCTCTCAATGAATACCTCATGTGTCTCTGGATCCATCAATCTGTATGCCTTAACACCCTCAGGATATCCAACAAATATGCATGGTCAACTCTGAGGTTCCAATGCCTTGTGTTTCGGTGGAGGTATGCGAGCCCATGCTAGACACCCAAAGACTCTGAAATGTCTCACAATCGGTTTCCTACCAGCCCAAGCTTCAAAAGGAGTAATACCTTGCAAAGCTTTGTGAGGAACCCAATTCTGGATGTGTGTGGCACAACTGATAGCCTCTACCCAAAAGGTGGGATCAAGAGAACATGCATGTATCATAGAGCTAGCCATTTCTTTGAGAGTTCTATTCTTGCATTCTGCAACCCCGTTCTGCTATGGAGTGTATGCAATAGAATGCTGAAGATCAATCCCCTCAAATGTACAATAATCCTCAAGTCTTTTGTTCACATATTCCCTTCCATTATCTGTGCAAAGAATCTTGACCACTTTCCCTGATTGCTTCTCCACACGAATCTTGAAGTCCTGAAATCTGTCAAATACTTCACTCTTATGAATGAGAAAGTAGACCCAAGTTAAGCGAGAGTAGTCATCAATGAAAGTAAGAACATAGTAGGCCTTACTAAATGAAGGTGCTGGAAATGGACCTGCTACATCGCTGTGAACAAGTTGAAGAACTTCCAAAGCTCTCCAAGTTTTCCCTTTATCAAACTTCTCTTCAGGATGCTTGCCCATGGAACAACCTGCACATACACCCTCTAAAAAACTGATTCGAGGTAGACCTGTGACCATGTCTTTAGTGCTTAGCTGCTGAAGATAGCGGTAGTTGAGGTGACCAAACCGCTCATGCCATAGCTTACTTTCTGAATTTGAATGAGTAAGCAAGGCCCTAGAAGGTGAACTTGGCACAAAGTGGGAAAATGAATAAAGTCTTGAGTTGTCATTGACTTGTCCCACTGCTACCAAGGCATCATCATCAAGTTCCTTTACCACAACTGAATCTGGTGTAAACTCAACCTTTTTCCCATTCCCATAGTGAGTGATTTGGTAGATGGAGAGAAGGTTGGTAGACAAGTTAGGAACATAGAGAACATTCTCAAATGTTCCATCATCCATGTCAATTGAACCTTTCCCTTCAACCTCTACTTGTGTGTCATCACCTATGTAAATGTGAGGTACCTTAGATGGCTCCAATGAAGAAAACTGCTCCTTTGTAGAACCCATGTGATATGAGGCACCCGAGTCAAGTATCCATTGCTGTGAAGAACCTGTTGTAGCCACAAATACTTGCCCTTTTCCCTTAGACTGTGAGGAAGAGGAAGGAGTTGAATCCTTCTTTGTGTAGGTGGATGGCAAGTTGATGTTGTTTTTCTTGAGAAGATTGGTTAACTCATCAACTTGCTTTGCATGGCATCGATGCTCATCATGACCACACTTTTTGCAATATGCACAAGTTGGTTTATCCTTCTTAGGTGGTGTCCCCTTCTTGGAAGAGGATGAAAAATCGCCTTGTGATGGAGAGGATGATTGTCCTTTTTCCTGGTGTGGCTTAGACTTGGATTGCTTCTTCTTCTTGTTGGAATCTTTGCCTTGACTTCCTTGATTTCCTTGATTTGCTACCAAAGCCTTGGACTTTGAAGACTTGAGAAACCCCATGTTCAACAACTTAGATTGTTCCAATATCAACATTTCTGTGAAAGCATCAAATGAAGGCATACCATAAGAACTCCCCACTGTTAAATGATGGGTTTGGAAGCTAGATACAAATGCTGCATATTCTGGTGCAAGCTTGTCCAACAAGTTGAATATCAATTGAGCATCCTTTTTGTCAATTCTACAATCCTTTAGCTTTGCTCTTAGCTCATTTGCTTTGGTGACATAATCTTGGATTATATCAAAACTCTTGGGATCTAAGTTGGTGAGCTCATTGTCAATCTGATAGCCTCTGATTTCATCAACTTGTCCATACAATTTTTGAAACATATCCCAAGCCTCTTTGATTGTTTTACACTTCTCAATGTGAAAAATGAGGTCATCTGATACATACTTGCGTAGGGTTCCAAGAGCCATGCAATTATTTGTGAGCCATTCTAATTGAGCATTTGGATTAGCCTTAGGATCAGGTGGTGCTATTATTGTTCCATCTATGTAGTGTGTGAGACCCTTTTCCATTAGTTTACTTCATACTTTAATTTTCCATGATGCATAATTATGTGGAGTTAAAGGTGGAAATTTGTTAGGACTCATTGCAACAAGAATGGAAAGAGCACAACGAGAGGCACAATCACACAAGACACCCCCCCAAATTCACTCAATCAAAGAACCCCCCCAAATGTGATGATTTTGGCACTTTATAAGTAGTGCGTATACAATGGGCCACTTGCAAAAAATGGCAAAGTGGACTTATGATTTACAATTTTACAACTGCCTCAATAAGGCCAAAAGAGTCTCAAACTGATAATGCAAGAGATCTAACTAAGATCCAAGCAATTTACAAGTGTCTAATAGGCCAAATAAGACCAATATCTGAAAGTACAATTTTCATTCAAAATCTCTGAAATCTGATCATAGATTCTGAAAGTAGATGAAAAAATAAGCACTTTAAAAAAAAACGGCACCTAAAAAGGAGGTCGTATGAGCTCAAATGAGGCCTTTGAAGTTGTAGAATTGAGGATTGGATAGGTATAGCTAAGAGAATCCAAAAATTTCGAAAAACCTGTGCATCAAAATCAGAAAATAACCACACCACTGTGAAGATCATGAAATTTTAGCCTATTTCAAAAAAAATTGCACCAAAAAAGGAGCAAAAATGAGCAAGATATGGCCTTCCAAAGTTGGACTACAAAACTGAAAAGCCCAATGGAGAGGGGTCAAATTTTTTTTAAAAAGTTCTGATGTGGTGCTGATGTCAGCAAGTCACTGTGTTAAATTTGATGACTGTATGACCGTCACAAAAACTTCGCCTCCCTGTTGACTGAGCATCCGTACTGTACAAATGGCTGACTGTGTAAGTGACTGTGTAGACTGTACGGATGACATGGCATTGTACGGATGACTGTGTGGCGCAGTGACTGTGCAATATGAACTATACAGATATGACGTGGCCATGCAGATGACTATTTTCCCACGGGCCAGTGGCCGCCTGCCACGTGGTGGACGTGGTTGCCGCCTGGGTTAGGTGGTCGCCGGCGGAGGAGGTGGCCGGAGCCGAGGGACCGGCGACGGCCGAGAGCAGGGAGGACGGGAGCTGCCGGAGCTGGCGACATGTAGAGACCAGCGGGTGGGGGAAACTGAGGCGGCTGGCGAGGAATCCTGGGCGCCGGCGGGTACACGACGTGGTGGCTGGCAGCAGGTCTCGGCAGCGGGCTCTGCGGGCATCGGCGGCGTCAAGTACCGGCGGTCTGCTGTGGCGCCAGGGCAGAGTACGGCGGCACCTGCAACACTAGCAGTACCTGCACTGCGGGTACGACCGAGTACGGGGGGTCTGCGGACCCCTCAAAAAAGGCAGAAAAAACTTTTTTTTTTTGTTTTTCAATTTTTTTTTTTTCCTCTCCGAAATTTTTGATTTTTTTTTTTTTTCGAAAATTTTCAGACAATATAAATTTTATTTTTTTTTCGAAAAAAATTAATAAAAAATTTCAAAATCCGTATGATAATAGCCAAAATGGGAAAAAAAAATTTCTCACCAAAATAGGTCGACTTTATAGTCGAAATTTATGGAAACGGCCTCCCGGATTCAACGGTGATGTCCAAATCGCTGTATGATGCCCCCCAAAAATGAAGATCCCCAAATCCGAAAATAGAAGCCTTCCACGATGTCTCCAAAAACCAATCAATGAAGCCCCAATAGCTCTGATACCATGTAGGAATTTGCCAAGATCAAGGGCACAATGAAAAGTATAAAAGAGACAATAAGATGACAAGAACAAATTGTATTCTCATCAATATGCAAAAATGATCAACTGGATTAACCAATACAATGAATAGAGGCCTGCTTATATAGGCAAGGCCATATGGATGTATGAGCACACAAATATGACATGTGGCTCAATGAGAAACAAGGGTAGGTAATAAATACTAAGGGTAGGTAGGAGAAATAATATAATATTCCACAAGAGGTGGATGACCCACCGAATGTGGAGTGTAATAGCAAAATAAGACCACAAAAGGTGGAATTTCTCCTACAAGCTCTATCCCTAAGTTCACACTTCCCTAAGTGTCTCAAATCCAAACTACGAAGAGATGCATTATCCTAAGTTAACTTAAGTAAGTGTAATAATATCCATAATGAATATTTATTTACACCAACAATCTCTTCTAGACTGAAATGATTGGAAACTGCTTTCATATTTGTCAATTCTTTACTCAGATGAGCATCCTTCAATTCATTATTGACTCCTTTTCTTTTTTAATAAGGATGAATGACCAGAACAATGCCAAGCCTAAAGAAATTAAAACCCCGAGAACTATGCCAATAATCATAGGAATTATGTTACTTTTATTAATAGTAAATTCAGGAGTAATTACGATCGCTGATACCAGAGGCTTCTTCAATGTTGAAAATTTTCAACTTCCTAGTTCCAATGTCGATCTCTTTTGTTGCATTTGAAGTTTCGTTGAAGAGAAGCTTCATTTCCTTCTTTAGAAAGATTGAATTCAAATGAATTCATATGAGCTGAGGTTTCCTGAGCTGTTGTAGCTGCTACCAGAGGCTTCACGTGGGGAGCTTGCTAGGAAAGTTGTAGAGGTTGGACCTCCACCTACAAAATCAGCAACGCATAACATCCTTTGCAGTCTCTGACAAACACCACGTGACCATTTGCTTAATGGTTTTTGGCTGGCATCTATTTGCTTTGCAAACTCTAAACACCACGCTACACTGGAGAGATTGGGGGAGGCATGTGAGGGAGGAGCCACCACTGGAGAACTTCATACACCACGTTGCGTTTACAACAATGTTACACCTGCCAAATACCACATGAGAGAAGAATTGCCAATAGTTTTAATTTGCTGAAGGTTTCAATGCCTTGAAGTTGCTGGCAAATGGCATTTGTTTGAAAATTTTAAAAGCTTTTTCATTGTAGGGAAGCTGCTGGCAAAGAAGAATGTTGGCAAAGGACATGGAGCTGCATTTTACTTCTAATTACATTTGTTTGAAAAACTCTGCAGTGTTTCCTCCACATGGGATTTGCCATTTGTTGAAGTTGAAAACCCATTCAACTTCTTTCTGCTGCTCACGTGGGGGAGCCTTAGCATTTGCATACATTTTAAAATTTCAGAAGCCTTCTTCAAAGACAATGCCACCTGCCATGGCTTGGGTTTTAATGGCTTGAGGAAATTCTTCCATGAGATTTTGTTGTCGAAGCTCCTCTGCTCTGAATTTGAGACACATGTATGACAATATTTGTTCCTTGAGTTCTGGTGGAAGATCATTCCTAAATCCAACATCTGATGCTGCACATATTCTTTTTTTAAAAATGCCCCTCCTCCAAATATAATGATTAATTTGCTTTGAATTTCATTGTCCTCTTTCACCAAAGTGCTGGGGATGTTAACAAAGTTTGTTGGAGGTTTAAAACTGTTGTTGCATTGGTTGTGGATCATATAAACACACCCAACAATGCATTTGTTTGATAATTTCTTCGATTTCCATAAACCCACGTGAGCTACAGCAAAGAGGGAAAACGCTGGAGTTTTCATTTGGTTTGTATATTGTATAAAACTCATCTCCCAACCACCACGTTTCAGCAGGGAAGGAAAATATGGCATTGATTTTGCATTATCCTCCCATGGGAAACATATTAGAATACAACTCCAACCACGGATGTCAACATCACCATGGAGGTGCTCATAAGGCCAAGTTGCCAATGAAATAACACTGCATAGGCAAGAGCCAGGTTGGGTCCCAAAGTGGGTCCGACTAAAAAAATTTTTGTTTTCATGCTCTGACCTTCAAAATGCTTCACGGACCTCAAAAATACCTCTGGAAACGATCGGCATCATTTTCGGATCATCCGACTGAATTTTGCAACCTTCAGGCGATTACGCCACATTTTCGCATTTAATCGTGAAGATGCAATTTTCAAACCTATCAAAACACCTTTCTGGAGCTCGCCATCTGACAGGCATGTACTCTAATAAACAAGCATGAAATCTACCAAACAGTTTCTTGAAATGAGTCCTAAGCGAAGAGATATTAATTGGTGAAAATGCCCAACTAGCTTTGTCGACATTGCGGACCTGATGAAGTCAATGTCCTGGCAACACATGATGCCTTTCTCAAAAATACCAAACGACCTCCGTAGGCCCTCAAATTTGAAACACAGGTACCTTTAAGTACATATTAAAACTTAGAATTCTCAGTTTGATCACCAGACTGACAGGATGCAAACAACGCACTCACAAAAATGGCTACTTTAACTGATATATCACTGAAAGTGCAAAAGATTGAAAATGATAGCTAAATGAATCCTTTTGAAAACCGATCAAACGGATTGATAAAGGCTTGAAATTTTAAACATAGCTCATCATTTATACCAGCATTAACCTGGAACAAACATTCTGACATGACGCTTACTGAGGCAACTTTTACACTTGTGCAAAACAAGGCTCCGACGAGCTGTCGAAACAGGGACTTGCCAAAACATACAAACTGCAAGCGGATTTGGCTTCAAAAACTGAGAAAATGGATTCGTCAGGACCTGAAATTTTGCAGGATGACTCACATTTATGCATATAATTGAATCCTCTTTGAATTTCTTCATGGCAATCAACAGGGCAAAATATGTAATCACTCAAAGTAGGCTACTCAATAAAATCTGCATTTGTGCCTAAAATGCACTTTCAGTTCACCCCTCAAAACGGGTACTTGATAAACTTATCCAAACTGAAATCTGAAAGGTGCACATCACTGCATAGGCCAAATGAAAGGTGTGGGACATGAATCCTGAGCCTTACCCTCTAAAAATCAACCGGCTCCATTTTGCCCTTTCACAAACTAGGCCATTCAAACTAACTCACCTAGGTACTTTTCTGACATGCAGAGCAAAAGTTTGAATTAGACATCTAATCTTGAATCAATTTTAAATAGTCCCAACACAAATCAATGTAGATCTAGAAATTATTAGAATACCAATAAACCCATCGGTCAAAGTTCAAAATGCAACAAAGTTGGTCATAATTCAGAGAATTGCAGAATGAATGTGAGATGTTATGTTTGTGGAATATTTGGACACTTATCTAATAAATGCAGAACACAAACCGGCATAGGATATGGAAAGGCTATTCAGAAAAATAATGTGACTTGTTATGCATGTAATAAAATTGGACATATTGCTAAATTTTGTAGAAGCAAGTCCTCACCAGTAAATAACAAAGGTCCTAGTTTGAAAGGAAAAGAAAAAGTTGAAGAAGTTAAGCATGAATTTTCAAAACAATGGATTAGGAAATCAAAACTAAATGTTGAAAGTAATACTCCTCCATTGGCATAACAGAGTAACACTCCACCGATAGAAGAGAGTAACATTCCACCAGCAGGAGACTCTTCATCTAATTGAAGAAAATTCCTTTGAGGGTTTTCAAATGTGAAACATGCTATAATTCCCCCGGTTGATGGTAAGAAGTTGAAATTACTTCTACACCGGCAGATAAGTTAAGTCATTACTTAACCGGCAAGCACTAAATATGGTAGTTGGTAAATTGACATTATAAATAAGTGTTTTTGGCTCCATTTTACTTCATCGAGCATTCAAACATTCGAAGAGCGCGGAATTTCCAAAGCTAAGGCATTTCGAGCAAAGAAGCAAAGCAATTCAGCAATCAATCATTCCTAAGGCAGAGAAAGGTATTTATAATCATGGAATCCTCTTATGTACCTGAATTCATAGCAAACCCTACCATATTCAAAGTAATCAAACGCCCTAGGACCATATTTCAGTTAGTTCCTGAAATCGCTAAAAAGGATGATAATGTTGGTGCATTTTCTCAAATTCCCAAAGGAGTAGTTTTTGCAAAAGACCCCAGAATATACATTCATTGCCACATAGAAGAATTAGGTGATGAGGAAATTAAGAATATGTATAAGACTGTAATTTGTGATGATTCTGGTAATGTGAAACGTGAACACAAAATAGTCGAAACCCTAGGATTCACTGAAATCCTCAGTATTTCGGATTTCCCTAAGGAAGTGATAAGGATAGTTTTGAGCAGGGTTCATGGTGAATTTTTTTGGTTAGACACAATTCAAAAAATAACTAAAGAGACAGTAAAGGTTGTGATAGGGTTACCTTTCACTGGTAATAGACCTAATAAGACAAAGAAGGTCTCAAATGACCTAGTGACTAAACTGACAGGTGCAACATCCGACAAGAGGTCTTTAAGAGAGAATGATGTAACCGACATCAATGTCAGATTCATTAGCATGATTCTAGGCTACAAAACAACACATGAAATAGACTAAATTCAATTTATAGTTTATGCATAAAGAGTGCTTATGACATGATCAATGATAATGCAAAAATTGATGTGTGTGAATGGCTGAAGGATGAACTAATTGACAATCTTGGAAATGTCAAGAAGGACAAAAAGGGGACATTTAGATTTGGTAACCTACTTGTCTATTTAATGCTACATATAACAAAACAAGTGTCAGATATAGGTAACAAGAATCTTGGTTTTGACATACCGGCAGGCAAACAGCTATTTGATTTACTAAACAACATGGGTGAAAACAAAGAAAAGAATATTAATGAATACTTTCAAGCGTTGAAGGCCCAGATGAACACTAGAATTAGATTATCACAAGAAATTGTAAATAAATATAAGGATGAAATATGTTTTGTCATTAAGAAGGATGAGATTTGGATGGAAGCAGTTATCCCAAGAACAATTTGGGTTACTGAGATGGGTTATGAAACTGATGATCATATAATTGAAACATATGCAAACGCCCTTCTGGAAGCACCCAAGGAACCTAAAGAAGAGGTATTTGGCAATGCTGAGACCATTGAGAATCAAATTCAGTCAAAGAAAAGAGTAAAGAAGGTAGAACCAATAGTGAGAAGAGGATCAAGGTAGGCTAAGGCTATCAAAGAAGATGTACTTAAACAAACCGGTATCACTGAAGATGAGTTAGAAGCACTACAACCAGAAACTCACCTTTCACTAGTAGCAACTTCTTTGGAAAGTGATATGCCAGCTGCATTTAAAAGAGTTGTGAGGAAAAGACAACCTTCACTGGTATCTACACCTTCGCCTAGAAGAACCAGACAAAAGCAACAGGCAGTAAGGCCCCCGACTAAGAAGATAACTCCTAAAAAGAAAAAGTTAACACCAAAGAAAAGGATTCAACAAAATATTGCTCCAATTGACAGACTTTTAGAAGAAATAACAGAAGAAGGAAAGCTAAAGAACATCAACAAATTGTATGATTCACTATCACTTGATGACAAGGAAAAAGTTGAAAATAGTGTAATTCTACACTTGGATATCTACAAGAAATTCTTGATGCAAGTTGTGGATGAATTACCGGCTGAACTATTCAAAAGACTTCAAGCAAGAAGGCAAGTTGTTGTAGAGCTTGACAAGAAAATAAAAATTGAGAAACTACTTGTTGTTTATCCTATAAACTCACCAAAGGAAATTGATGACTTGATATCTAAAGCTAACCGGTCAATATTCTAAACTGCACACCAGCATATAGCACTGATGGTTGGTAGAGTGAATGAGGTTGCAGAGGAAACTGCAAATGGATGGGAAATATTCCTTGTAGAGAAGGAAAAACAAGAAGAGTATAGAAATCCTAAACCTATCAAAGTATATCAGAAAGACAAGGATAAGGGAAAAGGCAAGGTTGGTGGACCTCTGAGCATTAAAATAACAGATAATCTTCCCCCACCATCTCAAGATACTCCACTGGTAGCAACTATTGAAGATCAACCAACTAATGAGAGTATGGACGTACCACAAGAGGACACAAATCCAAATTCTGAGGTACTATACACAATAGACATTGATACTCAGAAAGTTAACATTATGGTAGATAAGGACACAACTGGTAGGATAGATATGGCTAGTGAGCCACCGGTAACTGATAACACAAAAGGTAAACCGACAGTTGGTAACACTGAGCAACAAGCAGAACAACAGGCTGATCAACAAACATAGCAACAAATAGAGAAACATGCTCCATCAAAGTAATAGGTTAATATAGAGTCAGTACCACCGACAACAACTGAGAAAGACAAACCTTTGCTTAAGGAAATGGAAACACAAACTGACCTACTAGAGCTCACCACAAGCAAGGATATTGCTCCCACCGGTGGAATTCAGAATGTTGGCACTTCAACTGCAGGATTCAAATCAACTAATGTAGCATAAGTTCTTTTGGATTCCATAAAGAAAATAACAGATTGTAGCTCACAAGCATACAAGGCTATAGATGATACAATTCCAATTTTGAAGATGATAGCTCCAAAATGTAATGTAGACAATAACGATTCTTTGAGTCAACTTGACACTTTGTCTAAGTATATTACTGACAACACTGTGACAGTTGAACAAATAAAAGAGGAAGCATTCAAGGAGAGGTTAGAAAAAGAAAAACACAAATTCTTTGAGGAACAAATAAAGAAGTGTACAAGACAGTTTGACACACTTCTATTGGAATTATGTAGCACATTAAAGGAATTCAAAACTTTATACAAAGATACTTGTAAGACTAACTTTTTGACAGTTGACATAGACAAAAAGATCAGCAAGATACAGGACGAAATAAATCAACTAGCTGACAATTTCATTAACTCGTCTGATTCATTATAAGTTTTTGAGCAGAAGATAACAAGTTTTGAGGAAGAACTATTAAAGCTAGAAAGAGAAAAAGAAAGAATAAAAGGTCAGGCTAAGGATCTTAAATGGAGACTAAGTCCAAAACTGGACTACCTCGACACCTTACGGAAAGAAATATCTAATGCCCTGGTTCAAGGACAAAAAACATTGGCAGAGCAAATGCAACACCTCACCGGTATAGTTCAGAGGATAGAGGCAACAATAAAAGATAGCAAAAAGTTTATTGAAAACCTGAATTTAGTTTTGGCGAATCTTTTTCAGATTGTAACCAACTGTTTACAAGGGTGAAGCAGGAAACCACACTCTATTGACACTTTGACAAACTTTGTCATTGATGCCAAAGGGGGAGTAGTGGTATGAGAAAAATACTCAGCAAAAGACTCATCTGCTTAGGGGGAGTTCACATATTTTTTTGGTACACATTTTTAGTAAAATTTTTGGACTTCAACTTTTTGTTACACTTTCGAATTTTTCTCATGAGTGTTGCCATCAATGCCAAAGGGGGAGATTGTTGGAAAATGCACACTCCAATGAGACATTGTAGGTGATTGAAGGTTTTGTCATCGATGACAACCTTACAATCCTATGACACCGGCAAGGCAATCCATCAGCACCAGCAAAGTCAGATTCTACACCAACACATAGACCACTGGCACCGGTAGTGAAAGGAAGCATACCAGCACAGAAGCCGATAGGAATTTTGTTAATAATATATTTTTTTTATTATTGTAAAATCATTGTAAGTCGACTTGGCAAGTTGTAAAGAGATTTCATTGAAGGTATTATGAAATTATGGAGGAATGTAATTAGGTGAATTAAGGCAGACCTATTATGCGAATTATAGGTTAAGGATTTATGTTGATAACTCAATGATGAACAGATGGTACCAAACCGATACTGAGAGGGGGGCTGAATCAGTACAGAAAAAAACACAATCTTAAACCAGTTTGTCAGTAGACACTATGCATTAACAGACAAACAGTAACACCAGTCTTAAATAGAGTACAACTGACAAAACCCAGAATAACTGATACAAGCATAAACCTGTTGACACTTATCTTTCCATACATTCTAATACTTCATTTCCATTTCATCCTACTGCATGAACAGGTAATCTATCATCAAAAGATATATAAACAGTTAGATCAACATGATTTACCTTTAGAAACAAATCACTCAAACCATCACAAGAATATCACCACACATGACACAAATTTTTTTCATGTGGAAACCCAACTGGGAAAAACCACGATGGGGATGAATACCCAAAAGCTATTTTTGAACTCTTTAGAAGTTTGCTCTATTAGGAGCCTTCTCTGGTTAAAGACTAATACAATAGGTTATGTTAGGAACTGATCATATTAGGGATCACCCGGTTAAGGGATGGCTAGAATACCCGGTTAAGGGTTAAACCCTGTTAAAGGTTACCTTGTTAGAGGATTTCAAGAACTCAATGGTTTTGAGTCACCCTGTTAAAGGATTTACAGTAAGCCGGTTAAAGCTACCCTGTTAAGGGATTTCCCAACTGTTGAAGTGGTTAGAGATCAACGGGCAATACAATGATCTGGTAACAACACTTAATGCCAATGCAGATCCACTTAAGTTCCTTTCTTCTGCACACACACAATGCAGGAATCAATCCTCTTATCTCATCTGGTCTGGCAAGAATCACACATCAATTCACTTGGATACACACACAACTTTTGCCAACAACTTTAGAATGAAACACAACATTGACCTTATAGGAAACAGATAGGTCGGTAGCATAAACCCTAAACCCTAAACCTATTAGGTTAAGCAATTAAAACAGTTCAATCCTGACCACTGAGCACATTGCATTAAATGCAACAATCTTGATCCAATCTCAAGATGTTCTTCATCATTCGATTTCCACTGATTTCATGGCAGCTGATAACCCATCACACGTTATCACTGTTTACAGAATTCACATATTCCTGAGGTAGATGGGAACAATCTCCTTCATGCAAGATCATTCACGTGTACAAGGTTGATGTGGCAACATGATCTGTTCTTCATTACAATGCTAACTCATCACCCAAAGTCATCGGTTGAGCCACACATTCTTGAAGCACTACAACCGGAAACCCTGAAGTTGAGACTACCAACCGATAGTCATACAAAGCTTTCATGTGCCAGTTCCCATAACCACATGCCGGTTCACCTTAAACAAACACACCGCTTCACTTTGGCACAAATGTCGGTTCACAGTGTTATATTGGTTCTCACATATACCGGATCTCTTCTCTTCATCATATTGACATCAATGACAACATACAATGTCATCATGTCCTCATACCGGTTCACATAATGCCAACAATCTCCCCCTTTGGCATTGATGGCAATATACAAAGATATCTCTCCACTTCACATCTTCTCCCCCAATTTCTGTAGATACCTTCTCCGCTTCTCTTCTTCTCCCCCTTTGACAACAATACCAAAGTGGAGGCATAAGCTTCCCTATTCCATTATGCTGCTCCCCCTAAGGAGTAGCATCCTTCAACACTTCAATCCTGAAGAAAAATTTGACTATGCAATACTTGACTGATGTGGAGCATATACTTTTAGTTTACCTCCTGAAGGGGCACCACCCCCAATTCACCTCTTTAGTACATAAATGTAGCCTTTGGGAGAGGCTTGGTGAATATGTCTACTAACTGCTCCTTACTGGAAACATGTTCCAGTGCAATCTCTTTGTTCTGAACCTTTTCCCTCAAGAAATAATACTTAAGCTCAAAGTGCTTGGTTCTAAAATGTAAAACCGGATTCTTGGAGATGTTAATTGCACTAGTATTGTCACACAATATACTTACCAGTTTAGATACAGGAACTTTGAAGCCATTTAATACATGCTTCATCCAAATCGTCTGAGTGCAGTTCATGAAAGGTGCAACATACTCTGCTTCCGCTGTAGACTGAGAGATACAACTCTGCTTCTTACTCATCCATGAGACCAGTCTACCACCACGAAAGAATGCACCACCAGTTGTGCTCTTTCGATCATCTACATTACCAGTCCAATCAGCATCTGTGAACACTTTCAGGTTAAAATCATTATTGTATGGATACCATAACCCATAGTCAATAGTTCCCTTCAGATACCTAATAATTCGCTTGGCTGCAACCAAGTGGGATTCTCTTGGACTTTTCTGGAACCTTGCAGTAATACCAACTGCATGTGCAATATCCAGTCTACTATGCACTACATATTGCAACTTACCAATCATTGATCGGTATTCCTTCTCATCAACCAATGCTGAGTCATCCTCTTTGGATAGTTTACAACCAGTCACCATCGGTGTACCAACCGGTTTGCTATCTTCCATGACAAAGGTCTTCAACACCTCTTTGACATACTTGGACTGAGTGATAAAGATTCCATCTTTCATCTGCTGGATCTATAGTCCAATGAAGAACTTAATCTCCCCTATGAGTGACATCTCAAACTCTTTCTTCATCTCATCTTCAAACTCATGACTCATCTTGTCATCTCCACCAAAGATAATGTCATCAACAAATACCTCACACATCAGTATTTGATCTCCTTTAGACTTCAAGTAGATATTGTTGTCTTCGCTTGTTCTCTCAAATCCAATCTTCACAAGATGGGAATCCAGGCATTCATACCATGCTCTAGGTGCCTGCTTTAGACCATATAAGGCTTTATGTAGCCTACACACCAGGTCATTGTCTTCAGATAGGGCAAACCCATCTGGTTGCTCTATATGCAATCCTCTTCAAGTACACCATTTAGGAATGCATATTTTACATCCATTTGATATACATTGAATCCTTTAAAAGCTGCATATGCAAGAAGCATACGAACTCCTTCCAATCTGACTACAGGAGTAAAGGTTTCTCCATAGTCTTCTCCTTCTTCTTGGGCATATCCTTTGCACACCAGTCTGGCTTTGTTTCTAATCACTGTGCCATCCTCATTCAACTTATTTTTGAAAACCCATTTGGTACCAATGACATTTTTATGCTTCGATTTGGGTACCAAAGACCATGTACTATTTCTCTTTATCTGGTCAAGTTCCTCTTCCATTGCCTTGAACCAGTCTTCATCTTTATGTGCCTCTTTGAATGATTTAGGCTCAAATTCAGAGATCATATATGAGTTTTCTCTGACCTTTCTTCTTGTAAGGATTCCTACATCCTTATCTCCTACGATCTGCTTAGGATCATGATTCAGCTTGACATACCGAGGAATGGTCTTAATAGATTCCTCTTGCTTTTCTTCTTCATCCTCATCTCCATTAGTATCAGCATCTACATCTACCGGTGTAGGATCAGTGTTACTAGTACTTGGTTGACTGGCAACTGGTTCCCAGAAGGTTACAACCGGTTCATTTACCACTTGCTCAGTTCCAGTTTCCTCAGTTTTCTGAGAGGTTTCATCAACTCTTACATTGATGCTTTCCATAATTTTTTGACTTCTATTATTGAAACACTTGAGAGCTTTTCTCTTGGTGGAATACCCTAGGAATATTCCCTCATCACATTTCGCATCAAATTTTCTCTGGTGTTTGCTCCTCTTGATGTAACATTTGCTACCAAGTACTCTAAAATAGCTAACCACAAGTGTCTTACCGGTCCAATACTCATAAGGAGTTTTATCCTTACCTTTCTTGATGAGTACCAAGTTCATTGTGTAGACTGCAATGCTCACCACTTCTCTCCAAAAGGTGTGAGCAACTTTTCCTTGAATCAACATAGTTCTAGCTGCTTCAACCATAGTCTGGTTATTCCTCTCTGCTAGGCCATTCTGTTGTGGAGTCCGGGGGGTAGACAGTTGCCTCTTGATGCAGAGCTATAAACCGGTACTGGATCTGGCATAGTAGATGCTATTTTGAAGCAGTACAAGACATTGGATTTATATAATCCATTTTGTAAGTCAGTGAGACTTCCCATTTTGTAATTGAGCAGTGAGCTCTAGGCACTTGGCCTTCCTGCATGTGCAGGCCCCTCTTGTAGCAGTAATATTCTCTTATTGGCCAGTAAGTGAATATTGTGGGTCACAAATCCCACCGAGGTTTTTCCCACACCGGGTTTCCTCGTTAAACTATTGTGTTATGGTGTGTTTTTCATGTGGTTGCTTTTACCTCTCTTTATTGCATTACTTTCAATTTACTGGTATACAATATTAATATGCTCTACATGTTTTAAGTCAAGAAAATCTATTAATCAGTTAGATACTGATTCACCCCCCCCCCCCTCTCAGCATCTGTGGGAATCCTAACAAAGATAAGTCCAATTAAAGACTACCTTGTGAAAGGATTTCAGATCCACGGTTGTGAACCACCTTGTTAGAGGATTTACAAAGGCTTTTCTCGGCCTACCCGGTTAAGGGTTTCAAACTTGTCGAAGATGTGAGTAATCAACAAGTGAGTGATCTAGCAAATATAACAGTCTGCTTGGTTAGATCCATGATAGCTCATTGTTAACGCATTTCAGCATTACTTCAGTCTTCAGTATATCCACACTCTGTTACTTCACATAGACTAGATCTTCTCTTCTAAGATTGCACATACAAAAACCTCATCAACCACCTTAAAACCCTAACCACACCTAAAACCCTAGACATAATGTCCTTAAAAAGGAATTTGATTTCATGTCGGTCCAATAGGATCACATTGCAAGTTCCTAGGTTCAATGCATCTAGACTTATTTGGTAACACAACACAAAATCACTGCCAAAGTGTCCGTGGATGGTAACTCATCAAAAAAATACTGGCTGGTAACTCATCACAAAGTAATACCAGTTCATACATTTTACCGATTACCAGTTGTCAAAAATGAAGACTAGGAAAATGATAACTGCCTCTTTAGTTCCTTCGTTTTGCTTGAGATCCTCGAACCGCTTGAGGTCTTCATACTGCTTGAAATCGGTAAACACTTGCTGCAAAACACCGATAGTCTAAAGACTATAATACATAATACCGGTTGGAACAAATACTGATTGAGCATAACTCATACATACAAAAAGTGATATCAAAGCAAGTGTGTGTCCATCAATGACAATCACAACATCATCATCAAAAATGCCAACAATCTCCCCCTTTGGCATTGATGGCAACACTTAGGAAAATTTTGACATCTAAGTATTTACAACAAAAATATGCCATAATCAAAATTGCTCCCCCTAAGCATATACACTATCCTTTTTATGGAAAATACCATGTATACTACTCCCTTATAGAGATAAATATGAAAGTATACAAAACATGCATCAAAATTTTAAATACAAAATACTACTCTCCCTTTGCCAACAATGTCAAAGTACTACAGAATAACCCCTGTTCATATTATCATTAAAATAATAAGTGTTTATGACAATAAGGAGTGAAAATTATCAAAAACTGATTTAAAATCCTGCATAAAGGTCTTCATGGATAAAGACCATGACTCAAGCAATGAGGTAGCAACCTCAGTTTCCATTTACATCTGGGATACCCGTTCCCCCATGGCATCCAAGGTACTCATCTCTTGAGTGACCATTAAGGAATCCAAATTGAGATAGCACTTCTGAAGCATTTGCAGTCGAGGTAGTAGAACCAATTGAAGTTCCTACAAATCTTGGGTCCGGTTGCTGATCTCCAACTCTATTCTGGCAGTCTGGAGTTGAAACCGATGAACGGTTTCCCCATATGTGGTGAAGGAATCATAGGGCATCTTGAAGTTGCTTATATATGCCTGCAAGTCAGATTGCAACTTTTCCTTATGTGCAAGAACATCATCACAAAATAGATGGGGTTGGCTTATCTTACTAAGCAGTAGTTTCCCCTCATCCAGAGCATCTCTTATGTCCTTCTGTGCTTTCTGAAGTTCAGACCAGAGCTCATTTCATTTCTTCACTAAGGCAGTGTTCAGTGCCTTTTGATGCTTCTTTTATGCATTGGCTTCAACAACATCTTCTAGGCATTGTATCTGGTCCCCTACAACTGTGCATAAAAGTTTAAGTTGGGCCAGAGAGGAATTGGTACTTGGGAGGTTGGTACCGGGAATCAAACTGGTAAGAGTTTCCACCACAGTTTGAATAACATCTTGCTCCTTTTTCCTCCTTAGCGCTTCCAGCCACTCTTGGGCAAGCTTAATGCTTTGCAGAAGCTCTGATTCATTTGTAGATTGGAGGTCAATGGGACTGGTGATGTCAGCCGGTTCAGCTTGACCAACGGTTGCCTTTGGGGTCTCCACTTGTGTTCTCTTTGTTTCTTCCTCCTTCTCTTTGGCTCTTTGCTTTTCCTCTTCAGCCTTCTTTTTCTCTTCTTCTTTCTTTCTCTTTTCTTCTTCCTTCTTTCTATCTTCTTCTTTCTGCTTCTCTTCTTCTTTCTTCTTCTCTTCTTCCTGTTTCCTTTTCTCTTCTCCTCTTCTTGTTTCTTTTTATCTTCTTCTGCTTGTTTCCTCTTCCCTTCCTCTTTTCTCTTCTCTTCCTCTTGTTTTTCTTCTCCTCTTCTACTTGTTTCCTCTTCTCTTCCTCTTGTTTCTTTTTCTCTTCCTCCGCTTTCTCTTTGTCAGCCTTTTCTTTGTCCTTTTTCTATTTCTCTGCCTTTTCTTTATCTTGTTTTTTCTTGTCCACTCTCTCTTTGTCAGCCATTTCCTTTGTCGCATCTGGAGTGACATTTTCACCATCCAAAGCATCAACATCAATAGGGTCTGTTGGGACTCATCAAAATTGAGTCAAGTTTAGAGGTCCAATTCAAAATTTTGCTCTGCATTTCCAAATGAGTCAGTTTGAATGGCCTAGTTAGAGAGAGGGCAAAATGGAGCCAGTTGATTTTCAAGGGGTAAGGCTTTGGAAACTTATTGTACACCTTTCATTTGGCCTAATCAGTGTGTTGCAACTTTCAGAATTCAGTTTGGATCAATTGACCAGGTACCCATTTCGAGGGGTGAGCTGAAAGTGCATTTTAGTCCCAAATGCAAATTTTATTGTGTAGCCTACTTTGAGTGCTTATATCTTTTGCCCTGTTGATCATCATGAAGAATTTCAAAATGGATTAAATTGTATGTATAAATGTGAGTCAGCATGCAAAATTTTGAAGTCTTCATGAATCCATTTGCTCAGTTTAGCAAGCTCGAACTGTTTGCAGTTTGAATGTTTTGACAAGTCCCTGTTTCAGAACCTAGTCGGAGCCCTGTTTCACATAAGTGTAAAAGTTGCCTCAGTGAGTGTTATGCTAGAACGTTTTCTCTGGGTTATTGTTGGTATAAATGATGAGTCATGTTTCAAATTTCAAGCCTCTGTCAATCTGTTTGATCAGTTTTCAAAAGGGTCTATTGAGCCATCTTTTTCAATTATCCGTACTTTTGTTGTTGCATCAGTTAAAGTAGCCATTTTCATGAGCGCACCATTTGCACCCAATCAGACTTTTGATCAAACTGAGAATTCAAAGATTTAATATGTATTTGAAGGTACCTATGTTTCAAATTTGAGGGTCTACGGAGGTGGTTTGGTATTTTTGAGAAAGGCATCATGTGTTGCCAGAACATTGACTTCACCAGGTCTACAGTGTCGACAAAGCCAGTTGGTCATTTTCAGCAATTAATATCTCTTCACTCGGGATTCTTTTTGAGAAATCGCTTGGCAGAGTTCATCCTTGTATATCAGAGTACACGCCTGTTAGATGGTGAGGTCCAGAAAGGTGTTTTGACCGACTTGACAAATACGTCTTTGCGATTAAATGCGAAAATGTGGCACAAGTGCTTGAAAGTTGCAAAACTTAGTTTGATGATCCGAAAATGGTGTCAATTGATTCCAGAGGTATGTTTGAGTTTCATGAAGCATTTCAAAGGTCAGTTGAATGAAAACAAAAAAAAAATTAGTTAGACCCACTTTGGGGCCCGACCTGGCTCATGCTCGCGAATTGATTTTATTGGCGACTTTGTTTAATAAAAGATTTTTAGAATATCTAAATGTGGATTGTGATTTTGAGGCATGTTATATGAGTGATGATGATAGAATTCATCTCCTGTGTAGTCACAATAAAGAGGCAATAATGAATTTTCCAAAGCAAATGTAATTGGCATGACGTCAAATTCATCTTGGTGGCAGTGGCAAATGAGAGGGCAATAATAACTCTCAGCAAATGAAGAAATAATTAGCAGTGAATGCCAATCTCCAGCAGTCCTCCCTATGTGAGCAAGGTAAGTTAGACAGTCACGTGAGGAGGGCATGAATAAAGTTAAAAATTCTGCAAGAGCAAACTGGCAGCCTTCTCCCAATGTGGTGGAGGACAAGGCTATAACTCCAATGGCAAATGTGTTAGCAGCAAAAAACAAGTCTTAGCAAAATGCCACCAGTAGCTCACGCCTCCTCCTTTGTGGTACATGGGGGTTTTCAAATTTAAAACAAATGCAAAATGAAAAGGTATAAACCACGTTAGATTTTCAAGGCAAATGGCATTGGCACATGTAAAGCAAATTTCATAACTTTTGCTAGCATTTTCCTCCTGGGGGCAGCAATCAAACTGCAAGCAAAGATTACGTGGTGTGTTTGAAGGGATTGTGGATGAGATTAAAGATCATGCAAACAAATTTGCTAGCTTTCTTTCTTCCCCCACATTTTTCCTCAATCTTCAGGCTGGACATGGTGGATGGGGAGGGTAGCAAGGAGTGTGCCTACAGTACTAAATGCTTCACGTGGTGGCTAAAGAAGCTTTCAACATGCATAAATCAAGCAATATGTTTGCAAACAAACTACTGGTTGAAACCAAATTCCTCCTGGGGGCAACGATGAAAAGGAAATTGGAGGTTTCAATAAAAATGCACAGCAGGTGTAAAAAAAGCCAAACCCCCCTTTGTGGCATTGAAAAGAAAACAAACTCCAACAACAAATGCAAACAATGTGTAATGACAAATCCTCCTCTCTCATGTGCTAGATTGGGCACATTAAACTTCATGCAAATGTACTTAGTAGGTGAAATGTGGTAGAGAGCCATTAAAACTCAGAAAACCTTCCAAAAGCACAGTCCCAGGCAAAGTCATTTATCCTACATTGGCTGGGCGATGCACTTTTTTGGTATTTATAAGTAAGGCTTCACATATCCATAGTGTGAAAGCCTTAAGGGCTTTTAATGCAAGGTGCTAAGGGTGCCCAAGGTAGACCCCATGCGCATGGGCGTGGATCCCAAGGCGACCGAGGAGGCTGACTAAGCGGTGACAAGTGGACCCCACGCAGGCACAGATTTTGAGGTAGGCAAGTTTTGCAAATAGAGGGCAGCTTAACCAGTGAGCAAGTTTGGAGAAGATCAATAGTGCGCACGATTTTGCTGGGTGGAGATGATCGAGAGTTAAGCTTCACGAAATGGCGAAAGGTGAAATGGCGAAAAGTGTCTACGAAAAATGAAGTGTTAAAGACCCTGCAGGTTCGAAAGATCGGATGACTTGCATGATTTCATGAAGGAAAGAAGCTCACCAGTTAAGGTCCGTGAAATGGCGAAAGCGAGAAGGCAGTCTGGATCCTAGTGACGTGGCACATAGATGGTAGACACATAGCGCATAGGTGGCAGTGACTTTGCACACAGGTGGTGGAGTGATGAAGTGTCATCCCAGGTGGCACCCAGTGGACCCCATTGAACAATCAGAGGTTGCCACATGGTAGAGCACGAGGGCATAAAAAGAGCCAAAAATCAAAGTTAAAATCAAATTTAATATATAGTTTCAACTATATTAAAAATTCAAAAATTTAAATGATGGAGGCATAAAAATGAATTAATTTGCCCAAAGGTCTATTTTTGGCCAAAATATGAAGCATTATATATTGCCAGAAATCTCTTGAGATAAATAATCCAACTAGGTAGTTAATTTTAACAAATATGGGATATTTCGAGAGCGGTTTCTATGGGAAAGAGAAAGGGATTGAAATTCAGTTAGAAAAGGGGACACTTGGCAGTGTGTTAGGCAAATCTGATCTTTCCCTCCTCTTCTTATTTCCAATTTCTTCTCAATTGTAAGGGTTTCAGAAATTTGGGGAATGGCTCCATATTTTCATGGTTTTCCATTTCTGAGTTCTCTTCAATATTGTATAGGGCAGGGTTTTTCTTTTGAGTAATAGAGTACTTTCTTGCTGTAGATGTTTTGCTGCAGGTTCTTGTGTATGTAAGGCATGCACAAATTCACACAGAATTTGTCTCTGAATGTATATCTCTTTGTTATAAATTGAAGCCTCAAGGAGGCTAAAGTTTGTCAATTTCAAGGAGATTGTTGTGGTTGTTTGCAGGCATTCTTCAAGGAAGAATTTAAATTCTATAATAGATCATAGATAATGGGATATATATTTTCAGATCTGATGATTTTGTGAGTGAGCTGAGTAATGCATTTTTATAAGGCATTAATGCATGGATATTTAATGATGAAGGTGGATTTGTAGTACATGCTTTCATTTACAGTTTGATATATGACTTTGTTGCCCTTGGATAAGGCACTGGTCTTGCAAGTTTGGGGATGTTTTCAGATCAAACATATTAAAAGATAAATCTATTTCCCTTTATGTTTAGGGTTTAATGTTCTATCCTTCCAAAGCTCTATTTCACTTATTACTTGTATAAGATCTAGCCCATCTGTACGTGTTACCTAATTTGGTGAGCTTGTGGAATGGTCTATCTGCTTATTGTTGATGTAGTCATATGTTTGTGATTGTTGTATTTAATGCATCAAAAGAGTGTCCCCCCCTAGGTCTAGCAGAACCTGAAGTGCAAGAGGATCAATTAGGGTCCTATGTTATGTTGTCCAAGCCCTGATGTGTTTCATAGACTGAAATTGGCCATTTCATAGAAGGATTGTAGGTGTGATTGGGTTTATTACTTTTTGTGAACAGCAAGGTCCATTTGTCCAGTGACAGGTTCTCCTTCACTATTATACACCTCATCCAGTTTTCCAATTTCTGGTTCTTGTTCAGCCTTCTTGTTGTCTTCTGACACTTGGTGCAATCTTAGAGCGGCTTTGGCATGTGAGTGGGTATCTTTTACCACTTCAGGGACTTTCCCTTCCAATAACAAGAGTCTTCTTCTTCTCATGAAGAAGAGGCCTTTGTACTTTTCCATAACTTCATAAAGTTATGGATTTGACACATCAGGAAAATATTGTGCAAATATTTCCTCTCTTATTTCCTGTTCCTTTTCTATGGCAATGCGTCATTTGTTATCTAAAGAATTATATAAAGAATCTGGTGTCACAGATCTAATTTTTGATGGCGACCGGTCATTAATATATAAATATGGAATAACTTCCTGTTCAACTTCTTCCTTTTCATTGTCATTAAAATCATCAAAATGATCTATTAAATCACTTAGCACTTTTCTCCTAATATTCTTGATAGTTCTTTGACAATGTGTCAATAGTTTGTAAGAGGAAATGTCAATATTTACCGGTACTGACGATGCCGGTTCATTGCTAGTTGTCTTTGTCTTATTCTTTGTTTGCCTAGTCTTCTTAGGTAGTTCTTCAGATTCTATGTCTTCAGAGTTCGGTGTGTTGCCGTTGGTCTTCCACTTCCTCTCAAATACCTTGGCGGGTGCAACTTCCTATTTCTTCTTTGCCGGTGACCGCTTGGTCACTTTAAGACTTGCTGAGGTAACCGGTGTCGGTATAGATGACACTGCCTTTCCCTTCTTTACTGAAGGTTCTTCAACCGAGGTTACCCTTTCCAGATAGGTGTCGGTTCTCTTCTTTTTAGGATCAAGAGGTGAGGCAAGTAGGGTAGAGGCATACCCGTCTAACATGTCATACATTACCTCATATTCCATGGGTTCCACCTTTTCTTTTGTAGGCTCAATTGCCTCCATTATGCACTCATCTACTCTGATGGTAAATCAGATATCCTCTTCATACTTCTTGACAATATCGCCAGATATCCTCATCCGCTGGCTCATCTTTCGCTTAAACTCATCAAAGTATTTGTTCAATACTTCAGGATAACTGGTTCCAACTACTTGGAGGCTTTCTCTAATTTGCTTGGTAACCAGTTGGTTAGCAGACCATTGTATATCACCGACTCCTGGGAAATAGCCTTGAAAGTAAAAAAACAATCCTACCAATAGTTGTCCAAATTTAAATCTTAAGGCATTGTCCTATTTAATAGACTTCAGGTTCACCAGAAGTTGCCTTTGCATACAGGTGCATAAATCAAACGAGGCATCTTCCATGATCATCCTGTAGGCGACATTTACAGCTGCAACAGAGATAGAGTTAATTCTGCTAGCATAGACCATTTGATATCCTATCACCATACAAGAATACTTGACCAGATCGTCCTTGATGGTATTGACGGTCATTCCCCGTTGGTCGCTCACAGAACCAGTGAGCTTGGTCATTTCGGTCTTGATGACTTTCCTTAAGGCTGGCACCTCACCAGTGTTGTAGAAACCGGTGATGACATGAATAACTTTAGGTGCTATGTCATGTGTTCTCTCAAGATACATTTTATCACCATGAACTCTGCTCAAAATGATGCGAATGTGATCTTCTGTAAACTCTTCAAGGAAATACACCACATTGTGAAGTTTCTTCCTTTCCTAAATGTTATATTCGGGTTTGATCTTCTTATCATCCCCGCAAAACAAACCTAGTTGGGAATGAATCACAAATGATCCTAGGTCTTCCAATTTACAATCAATATACCCTGAATTATCACCTTCTACTATAACTCCAGTGGGTATCTAGGATAGGGCATTGTATTTCACCTTTCGTTGGATGAAATCTATTGAATCAACAAGTGCACTAGAACTGGAGTGTGATGCAGAAGCCATGATAAATGAATAAACAAGAATTTTGATAAATACATTCAGAAATCTGCAATTTAGGGTTTGCAACTTCAACTTCGCCACACACTACTTTGGTTGTTGGATTATCGCTTTGTGTTCTTCACTTGACTGATTAATATTATCTCCAGATTCTTCTTCAAAGTTTTGAAATCTCTCTGAATCGCAAGACAAATTGCCTTTTGTCACTCTACACTTGAAAATTTCTTCGCTTGCAAACTGATAAGTGAAAATGACTTGAAAATCCTATTTAAACGAATTCTTCACCTACCATAATAAATGCTCCACCATTAGGGCATAAACCCTAATTTGCTTTTTACCATTTCCGATCTTCTGCCAATTGATAGGTATCACATACCGGTTAAGGTATTTTACTGATATAAACTGGGGGTTAGAAACATTTCACCAATTTGCTCCCCCTAAGATTTTCTAAAGCTTAGTTTGCCAGTTCAGAGATTTCCACACTAGGTGCAGAAACCGATTCTTCTTGTGACACTTCTTCTAGTTTCTTTTTCCAAGTTTTCTTCATATCCGCTTGAACAGTTTCAACATCAATCTTTCCTTCCGGAGTGACCAGTATATCATCCGATATATTCTTTCTCATCCTACAGATTCTTGTTGTATGACCCAGTTTGTTGCAATGATAGTAAACCATTCCAGGTGCTCTCCATGGTCCATTATTCATGTTTCCATTCTTCCTTTTTCATGTTGCAGCAGTGTGACCACGACCATGATAGATCAAGCAGGTTCCTCTCCAACTAGTTGTCGCTTGATAGCCACCACTACCTGACTGATGATTATAGGTATTAAACCGGTTTGGATTCCGGTTCACAGAGGGTTCAGGAAAAACTCCTTGACTCATTTGAGGATACCTTCCAGTGTTGTGCATGACAGACCTTCATTCAAATGCTCTATGTTCAAACTTGTTGCTTGCATAACAGTTTCCATTGAATCTATTGGATCTAGGCTTTTTGTTTAGAAAGTAAGGAAAATTATTGTAAGCCTTATTTCTACATACATTAGCAATATGTCCTTCCTTGAGATAATTAAAGTAAACAAGTTTGAACTTTTTCTTACCTATACCCTTTGATGTCGGTTTCTTCTTTAATGCTACATCTTTTGTTCCAGAGATCTCACCTTCCTCATACTCAGAGAAACTAAGTCCATTAGTATTCTTTACTGGTTTTGCTGATTCAAGCTTTTGCTCTAACTTAGCAACACTCTGATTGAATTTG